>NW_011314222.1:0-357 GCF_000146605.3 Meleagris gallopavo | reverse complement strand
ACTCACTTTTTATTGAAGGCAATTTATATATATTATCAAGGGTGCCATTTAAATAATCATAATAATTACATTATGGTTCTGTAACTGATGAAGTATGTACCATCAGTGTCAGATTTCTGACAGCACTCTGAGCTATTGCCAATTCTCAACCCTTAAGCAGCCTTTTACTGTACTGTGGTTGGTTTTTGTGTATGGTTTTGTGTTGGTTTGTTTTTTTAAGAAGATGATTATATTATTTTATACAGTGTCATCTTTTGATAAGAATAATGTGGACAATACTTGAGTTGCATAGCAACCAGCTTTCTGTGGCTCTTGCTAGGAGGTACTCCATTCCTTGAAGCACACTTCTTAGTATTT
>NW_011314217.1:0-419 GCF_000146605.3 Meleagris gallopavo | reverse complement strand
CAAATTTGTTCTGTTTTTTTGTTTGTTTGTTTATTTGTTGTTTTTTTTTAATAATTTTTTTAAAATTCTCTTCATATCAGTTCCTCTAGTAATTACAGTCAAGTGTGCAAGTACATATTCACTGAACATCCATAGTTCCATTCTTTCTCTCCTCATCTAAAGGTCATTTTGGAGATCGACAACATGCTTTCTACAATCTGCAAGCCTTGCTGCTATTTCAGCCTCTGGGCTGTAGTTCCATATGTCTAAATCCATTACAAGATATGGATTTAGCTGAAGAAAATGAAAAGTGTAATTAACATTTTTTGTTCTTTGTGCAATTCTTTATGTTCCTTTATCAAAGTTACGTAGGCTGCCAAATGTGTGCTACAGATTATGGGACAAACTGTGCTTAAAATTAAGTTTTGTCAAAGCAGTGT
>NW_011314216.1:0-334 GCF_000146605.3 Meleagris gallopavo | reverse complement strand
AGAAACTTTGCTTTAAACTATTCCATTTTTGTCCAAGGATTGTCTAATTAATGTTTTTAACTTCTTAATTGTGACTTACTGGACCTCAAAATTGCTATTCCAGTGAACCTAAGGGTAATGAACAAACACAAAAAGTAACATATCATTTTTAGAGAGTTTTCCATTATTAATGAAGGCAGTGCTGTGGCTGTGATGTAAGTCCTCAAAAGTCTGACAAGCTGTAGAGCTACTGTCCAAGTCTATAGTAACTACAATGGACTGACATTACCATCTTTGCTTCTCTTCCAGGGACAGCTCATCTGAACTTCCTGTAAGGATTCTGAATTTAGCCTTT
>NW_011314215.1:0-410 GCF_000146605.3 Meleagris gallopavo | reverse complement strand
CAACAGAAAGGCATGCCCAAGGTGAAACGTTTTTAGAATTTTAAAAAAAAATAATAATAAAAATGGAAACATTCACAGCCTTCAGCATAGGAAGTTCTTGCTCACAGAAGTTGGAATTTTAAAATAAATTATGATGAGCAAAAGGAAAACACTATAGAATCAACCATGGGGCCACCACCTCCAAATCCCCAACTCTTATGAACAGAAGTTATTAGCTTCATTAGTATAGTCAGTTTTCAATCAAATATTGGAATCCGAAGATATTTTCATATCGTCACAGCTTCTGCTTTTGCTTTCCTTTCCAGAACTCATAATTGCAAGGAAAATTGTTATTCTTTCAATGTACAAAATTAGGGAGAGTTGACTGTGGAATTAGCAATGTATTAGATTTGAATGCGTACACATCTATT
>NW_011314214.1:0-472 GCF_000146605.3 Meleagris gallopavo | reverse complement strand
GTGGACCTCAGTACTGCCTAGGCGCTCACGCACGTCCTCTTCCTGACTAAAGGGAAGTCTCCCATTCCCCAGACCCTCTCACTAACCTCCAGGCTGTGGGATTCCTGCGGGAGAGCCTTTTCACTGCAGACGGAAGTAAAGAAGGCATTCAGTATCTCTGCCTTCTCAGCATCCCCGTTACCAGGACCCCCCTCACTTAGTAAGGGGCCCACGTTCTCTCTAGTTTCCTTTTGCTGTACACATACTTGAAGAAGCCTTTTTATTATCCTTTATCACTTTAGCCAGATTCAATTCCAGACGGGATTTAGCCTTCCTCGTTGCATCCCTGCAGGCCCTGACTACATTCCTATATTCTTCCCAAGTGGTCAGACACTTGTTCCACATTTCATGGACCTTCTTCTTCCTTCGAGCTTGCGCATGAGCTCCTTGCTCATCCACACAGGTCTCCTGCCACCTTTCCCAATTCCTTGCT
>NW_011314212.1:0-384 GCF_000146605.3 Meleagris gallopavo | reverse complement strand
CCCCTGTGTGCCTTGGAGCAATCTTATAATTCTAAGTTCAAGCAGTACTAAGGGGTGATATGAAAGCAAGTTATTCATCACTGCGTAAAAATGTAAGTTCCTTTTTGCTATGGTTAATCATTTTTTCCCCAGATGTGGAAGAAGTTCTTGTGTTGAATGTTTACTTGCTAGCCTGAGTTCCACTGAGTTCAAACTCTTTAGATTTGTAAATAGATTTCCATTTAAAATTATTTTAGATACAGGATTAGCAAACTTAGGAAATTCCAGTTTGAATTCTTCTGGGGAAAGGAAGAATCTGTTGATGTGGCTGCTCCTTTGAAGTTCCTTGGCTGTCCATCTGTCTCCCTGCTGCCTCCCATCGTTCCTGTGATGGCCCCAAGTGTA
>NW_011314209.1:0-487 GCF_000146605.3 Meleagris gallopavo | reverse complement strand
ATGTCACCCAAATGAGCCTATTGCCACTTGGTTACTTCGATGTTGGGGACGAATGGGGGCCAACAGTGTGTGGCTGGATAGTAGAGAAGCTCGCCAACTGGGTGGCATTGCTAGGGACTCAGCCATTGACAGAGGTATTAGTACATGCCAGAACCAGGCCTTTACCCTCTGGAAGCAGATGTTGTTAGCTGTAAAAGAAAGATACCCCTTCAAAGATGATCTGATGCCTGAGAAAAAGAAATGGGCTGATATGGAAGAAGGCATCTGTTATTTAAGAGAACATGCTGTGGTGGAAATGCTACATAGCCCCGATTTCATTCCTGACGAGCCAGACCAAGAGCATGATCCCGAGAGAGTCAGGTGTACACCAAACATGTGGCGTACATTCACAAAGACCGCACCAGAAAGGTACGCCAGCACATTTGCAGCAATGTATGGCAGAGGGGAAAGAAGACCCCTTATAAGTGAATTGGTTAATAAACTTCAA
>NW_011314208.1:0-408 GCF_000146605.3 Meleagris gallopavo | reverse complement strand
TCCTCCTCCTCCTCCTCCTCCTCCTCCTCCTCCTCCTCCTCCTCCTCCTCCTCCTCCTCCTCCTCCTCCTCCTCCTCCTCCTCCTCCTCCTCCTCCTCCTCCTCCTCCTCCTCCTCCTCCTCCTCCTCCTCCTCCTCCTCCTCCTCCTCCTCCTCCTCCTCCTCCTCCTCCTCCTCCTCCTCCTCCTCCTCCTCCTCCTCCTCCTCCTCCTCCTCCTCCTCCTCCTCCTCCTCCTCCTCCTCCTCCTCCTCCTCCTCCTCCTCCTCCTCCTCCTCCTCCTCCTCCTCCTCCTCCTCCTCCTCCTCCTCCTCCTCCTCCTCCTCCTCCTCCTCCTCCTCCTCCTCCTCCTCCTCCTCCTCCTCCTCCTCCTCCTCCTCTCCTCTCCTCTCCTCTCTCTCCTCTCACTAT
>NW_011314205.1:0-459 GCF_000146605.3 Meleagris gallopavo | reverse complement strand
ACTGTATGATTTTGAGCAGACTTGAACAAAAGAGAGATTCTCTGTTGTTTTTCTTTTTTTAAAGTTTCAAGTGACCTCCATTTGTCTCTGGCCACTCCAGCAGTTTATGGTCTGCTCTACGGGGCTCTGAAATAAAAACTGTTGAATCTTAACAAAAGCACTGCGACTCTTCACTTTTTAATAGAAACCCCATGTTTGACCCATTATTGTAGTACTAAGAGCCTGCATGTACCATCATCAGCTGAGAAGTAAATAATAATCCTCACCTTTATGTAAACTTTAAGAGCTTCCCACACTTCAGCTTCTGTAGGATGAAAAGGCATTAATGCCAGAGAATAATTGGATTCTAACCCTTGCCAAGTCTCAGAAAGCTGGACAGAGCATAAGGGAGATCCTAAGCCTCCATCCAGCAGTTCCTTCACTAGGATAAATGGTCTTTCATCTTGTTAACCTTCTTTC
>NW_011314204.1:0-307 GCF_000146605.3 Meleagris gallopavo | reverse complement strand
AGAGAAAGCAAATAGAGACTTCTATGCTTTGATTTTCTGGCTACCTGCGTGCTTCTGGGGTCAAGCTGGCTACATATCACTGTGTTATTTGTGGGGTCTAGGAGGCACTTGTTGCTTACCTTGCAAAATGTTTAGCTCTTCTACTTGCTGTCTGTCCTGATAAAATTAAATCCACGCCATTCCTGCTATTTCTGTTACTCTGAGCAGTGTAAATCTTGTGCATATTAATGAAAGTCTTTTTTGGCCACAAAGATATGAAAATATTCCAATATTCCCTCTCTTTGAGGATAAGATGCAGGGCAAACTG
>NW_011314200.1:0-415 GCF_000146605.3 Meleagris gallopavo | reverse complement strand
CCATAGAGATTCTGAGATGTCCCCAGGACAGCACTCAGCGTAACTGAGCGTGTGCACCTCTCTCCTGGGCTGGTGTCTCTGCTGGGGGAAGAGGGGCTCTGCCTGTTGACCAATCCCAGAAGGATCAGCTCTTCTGACTTCCCTCCCATGGTTGCTTCCCTCATCTTCCCCCCTCTCTTCAGCTGTTTTTATACCACGTTTTACCCTACAGGCAGAGCTTGAGTGCCTCTCATCATTGCATACCTTTGTTCTGAGTTGTGTAAAATTGTCCTGTTTTGTTTTCAAAAGCCTAGGCTAAAAACTCCAGAGTGCATGTGCTCACTGAAGGGTTGTAGCACCTCGGAAGTGGATAACTTTTGGCTTGGAGGTATTTTTTAGTTCTATAATGAGTGTTCTTAGTTTCATAATGAGCAAA
>NW_011314199.1:0-350 GCF_000146605.3 Meleagris gallopavo | reverse complement strand
ATGACTTTTTTTCCATTTACATTCAACATTTTTGGTCACTTATCTACTAATCTGTTGGTAAAAATGTGTCAGTACTTCAAAACCATGTCTAAAGACAGAATCAGTTATGCCAAGGATGAAGACACAGCTAGAAAGCCTATTTCTTCTTCCATTAGTTTTGGGCTTGTTATGATACATCCTTCCTGAGACAAGTGCTCACAAAAGAGTTCTGGGAGTGTCTGTTTCTCCATTTTCTCTCCGTTTGCTAGAACCCAGAACAGCTGTGTTCTCAGATCAGGACATTTGGACTCCATTTTCTCTTCCATCTGACTACTATGCACTGAAAAATCAAGAGTGAATCAAGAGGAAAT
>NW_011314197.1:0-408 GCF_000146605.3 Meleagris gallopavo | reverse complement strand
AATTTTATTAAGCTGTATTAGATGGCTTGCTTAAGTGGTCAGCTCAGAGTAGATTCCTATTTCTTTCAACTTCAACAGTTGACTCTTAAACTCATTATTCCTATGGCTGTGCACTCGTAGCTGTTCTGTGTAAAAAATAAAATAAAAAAATACATGCATAGGTCCTTACTTTCCATAACTGCAGAAATGGCATAGCTGTGTGATACCTGACTTTGTAAGCTCGGGTATGTGAGCTCACACCCCATGTCTGGTGATGAAAGTATGCTGTGTGTATATGCTTTTAGGAACAGGTTGTTTTCTAGTATTTCATAGATATCTTTGTTCTTCTAGAATAGTTATCTGTTGTTTTAAGCTTCATTTGAAAGTTTGTTTGGTCAGTTTACTGAGTTGACTGTTGTTCTTCTTAAA
>NW_011314195.1:0-412 GCF_000146605.3 Meleagris gallopavo | reverse complement strand
TTGATATAGAATTCCATGATACCTCCATACATCATGCCACACACCTGCCCTAACTCCCCTGAATCACACCATGGCTGACCTTTCTACTGAAGCTATTTTACTAGCCTGTGAGAGTACAGAGGAACTCGCAAGGTAAGCCATGGCTTTGCTCTGCCAAACTTGTAGTATGGAATTACACTTACCACGTTTCATATATCCTAGCTCTTATCACTTTAGTTTAGATTTTTGGCTTTTGATCTTGTTCTTTTATTTATGGGGCTGCTTTTGAGGAGGATTTTTCACCTCCGCCCATGTGCAATCTTCAAGATATTTAAAGATGTATTTTGTTTCCTGTGGATTTTTCTTTTTTCTTTTTCCCAAACACATATATACTAGAAAGTGCATGCATTGCTAGCACAAAGGAAATTGTAAA
>NW_011314194.1:0-319 GCF_000146605.3 Meleagris gallopavo | reverse complement strand
TCCCTTCTACTTGCCTGTTCTTAGCTGACCAAGACCATTCATTTTTGTCAGAAATAAAAGGTTACACACCAAGGCATCTTGTTGTCATCCCGTTCTTATACAGTATGTCTGAAGGTAACCTGCCCAGCTTTTTCATCTCTGTCTGCTTTCAGACACCTTCCTCATCTCTTGTCTAGTCCCTTGCTCTGAATTCCCTTGCCTAGCTAGTTCTTTCTCTTCCATTCCTGATTTTTTTGGAGTGGACACTTCTGTCCTTCATTTTCACTGGGTATCAACAAGTGCCCTGTTTGCATCCGTGACAACTCTAGCTATGTCCAAA
>NW_011314193.1:0-331 GCF_000146605.3 Meleagris gallopavo | reverse complement strand
CCCTGTGTGCCTTGCATATGGTCAGTGTAGGTAGAAAATATAGGCATCTATGGCATGAGTGGAGGTGGTGCTCAACAAGTTGTCATGCATATAGCTGATAAGACCCTGAGTACTTGGAGATATGATCATAGGAAGATGTTAAATATTTTACAAATTCAAATGCTTTTGAAAAATACTTTGAATGATTAAGATGGAATTTGCACAAGCATGTGTCATTGATCACATATGGCATAAATTAGGCTGCTTTGCAGTAGTCATGGATCTTTGATTTTATACAATGCTGTGAAAATACAGTTATATTCAAGTGAAAACAATCTTCCATTGTACAATA
>NW_011314190.1:0-369 GCF_000146605.3 Meleagris gallopavo | reverse complement strand
GCAAATTTAGAAATGTTGACCTATTTTTTTACAAGGGAAAATAATACCAACAATTTTTACAAAAAAAAAACCATAAAAAGAGATTTGAACTCTCCAAATCAGAATAATTGCATGATGTCTCATGGAGGCTGCAGTTCAGTTGCCTTAAATTTCCATTCCTCTGTAGATGACTTTTCTGAGCTACATATATCCAGAAGCAAAAGTCGACTCTCTGGGAGAAAAGTTCATCACGGATGTTGATGGCTCTAAGACCAAGTTGAATCAGTGAAGGTTGCCAGTGACGAAGTATTTGGACAGGAGACAATTGAAATACAGCTTTCAGATTGCTCGGCACAGATATCTAAAAGAAACTGAGTGTAATCAACTGAG
>NW_011314188.1:0-490 GCF_000146605.3 Meleagris gallopavo | reverse complement strand
AGGTATTGTGTACAATGCAGTTAGAAGATCTCAGTAGCTCATAGATGAGTACACTTGTAGGCAGATGATACTTCACATTTCCGCAATTAATTGTGGCTCATGATAGAGTTTTAAAATATTTTATATGGATAACTAACAGTGCACTCAAATTCTTTCCTTTCTTTCTTTTTTTCTTATACTCTCAAAAATCCTATCCAGCAGCCATGTTTTTGTCTTAAATCCACCCTGTTCCTGTAAAGATACTTGTAACTTAACTGAGATATAATGCATCCTTTGCATGTGAATTTAGTTTTGATTATAACTTTTCTACCTGTCAAAAAGTTTTGGGATTTCCAGTGGCAGTTTTACAAAAGTAATTCCAAAAGAAGTCTTCACTTGTCCCACATCAGACTAACAACTCAAAGAACATTGCTCAGTGCAAGAATGGAGTGGGCAGATATAAATACTTGTATATTTAGTGGACTCACTAGATACTGTCACTGTTACAATG
>NW_011314182.1:0-421 GCF_000146605.3 Meleagris gallopavo | reverse complement strand
TTTTCACATGAGTGGATCCTGGACTTTGCAGTCCTTCTTTGGGAAGGATCGCTTGGGAGCTACTCTTGAGGTGGAGAAGTGATGGAAATGGCTTCTTGGAATCAAGGGAAGTTTCTGCAGCCCATCTGTAAAATTCATTTTCGGCAGACAAATTTTCCAGGTATCTGAATTTTATTTATGTTTAAAACCAAAATAAACCGTAGAAAGTCCTAGCATCGTAAATGTGTTCTTCATCATTCTTTTTTTCCCAAACATATAATTTATGGCTTAAAATGCTTTACAGAATTTATTTCGCTAGTAATATCACATTGAAACTTGGTCTCTCTTGAGCTCCGTTTGGTTAAGAAAGATTTAAGTGTCTTCAGTGCCATCACAAGGTAAGTATGTTGAGGAAAAGTCTTTTAAGCAAACCAACAGCAAT
>NW_011314181.1:0-457 GCF_000146605.3 Meleagris gallopavo | reverse complement strand
TGAGACAGAATCAGGACAGCTGACTTACACTGGCAAAGGGATATTTCATACATATGAAATGGTATGAAACTTCAAGTGGAAGGAGTTTTGAGGGGTTGGAGTTCTTCTGGCTATCTTCCACAACTTGGGTCCATTGGGCAGTGGGAAGTGTCAAGCAATTCCTTGTGCCTCACTTGTTCTACACATTCATATATATACATACATACATACAGCCATAACTGTTTTCCTTTCTCTTAGTAAATAGTTTCTATCTCAATCCACGAGCTCTACTTTGTTGTTGGCTTTTCTTTTTTCTTTTGATTCTCTCCTTCATCCTCCTGGGAAGGCAAATGCCTGTGTAGTGCTCAGCGATCTGCCACACTGAACCACAATACCTGTCTACTGGGAGAGGGAAATGAGCGAATGGTTGTGCAGTGCTTTGCTGCCTGTTGGGTTAAACCACAGCACCACCTCAACC
>NW_011314180.1:0-456 GCF_000146605.3 Meleagris gallopavo | reverse complement strand
AGACAGGATCTTTGCTTAGTGAAGTTAGTGAGTTTATTATGAAGTTGTGTTTGAGATTTTTGTTCTTTGTTTTTGTTTTTGTTTTTTGTTAGAGTCTGAGAAGATTGGCTATTTTTATGTTTTAGATTTGAGTACCAGTAAAGGTAACTTAGTTCAGTTAAGGTTTGACCATTTAAAATACAATACTTATCTCTATTAATACTTTTTATTATTCATTGGTGATATTTTATTAGAGATTACTCAGTACAGTAACAAGTTAATATATCACAGATTAAATATTATGGGAAGATTAGAGACTTTCCTTAAATGCTTCAAAAAATCATGCAAGACAACTCTGTAAACAAAGAAACATGCTTTTATTACCTGTGTGAATAGGATTTTCTCACTTAGCTCTGAAGAACAAGTGTCAGAACTATATTGGCAGTGTTGCATTCAATAGTTACTGACTCTTGCTTT
>NW_011314176.1:0-365 GCF_000146605.3 Meleagris gallopavo | reverse complement strand
ATTGACAAAGGCAATTCAATAACTAGATGACTGGTTGCCAGTGCCTCTCTTGACTACAGATTTTTGAAATATTCATATGTCCCTATACATCTGTCTATATAGCAGAGCCCGCACAGCCCTTTTGTAAGTGACATTTCATGGTGAAAATTATGCCAGCACAAAATCATGTGACTTGATGTCTGCTTCAATGACATTAAACACATAGTATATGGTGCTGAATGATAAAAAATGATATGCAGGAGTTCTGGTCTAGTTTTCTGATTTATTCTATCTTTCCTAATCAGTGGTGTGTTTTAAATATTTTCTCTTTCTTTCTGAATGAAAATACTGTTACTCTTAATGTTTCAGTATTTTCTTCATGTCCT
>NW_011314175.1:0-357 GCF_000146605.3 Meleagris gallopavo | reverse complement strand
AGTGTGCCCAGAGGGTTGGTGGATGCCCTGTCCTTGCAGACATTCAGGGTCAGGCTGGATTGGGCTCTGAGCATCTGATGGATCTGTAGGTGTCCTGTTCACTGGAGTTGGACTGGATGGCCCTTAGAGGTTCCTTCCAACTCGAATGATTCTATGATAATATACGGAGATGCTGGCCTCAAATAAGTGAAATGGATCGAGTAGCCACAGCATGGCCATTCTCCTCATTCTCATGCTCATTTATCATGCCAATTAAAAATGAGAAATTCAGTAAATACAAATACATACATAATACTCAAAGCCTTCATACTCTTCCATCTGAATATACTTGTCTATTTCTACTGCAGAATTAATACA
>NW_011314174.1:0-338 GCF_000146605.3 Meleagris gallopavo | reverse complement strand
AGTATGAATGCTATTGAAACTTGATAATAAAGAAGACTAATATCAAACAACCAAAAGTCTACCTTTTTCACAACAAAGTGAAACTAGAGGGGTCACAAATATTGGCCACAGTAATTTGTTTTGTTTATTTTGATTTTGATTGCCTTTTACACTTATCTTTGAAAATAGGAAATAATTTCTGATATGGATGGCAAACAGCAATATTTCTTCTTTGTACCAAACTATCCTACCAGTTGGTAGATGGCAACTCTGGAAGTAAATGGTGATGCAAAGTAGAGGAAGATAATAAAAGTATATCTGGGCACTAGAACAACTAGTGTGATTCTGTTAATGTATTT
>NW_011314172.1:0-402 GCF_000146605.3 Meleagris gallopavo | reverse complement strand
TGCCCCTACTCTCCCAGCCTTCAATGGGATCAGGAGGGGTGGAGCCTGGCTCTGCCCCACTCCACAGCCAAACTGCCCCCAGCTCTGCTCGCAGGGCTGCACCCGCCCCAGGTGTTGCCACAAAACAGGAGGGCAAGGGAATGCCCAGGCAAAGGCAAGGGCCAAGAGAACATGGAAGGAAATGCCAAGGATGACGGCCCAGACAATACGGCAGGGAACGCCAAAACTCAATGCCGACATGAATGTGGCAACACAAAGCCAAGGGGTCATTAGGCCAACAGAATGGGGCAAGGAACACCAAAATAGGAGGACAAGAGAATGTAATAGTGAAAACAGTGCAAGACCAGAGACAAGCAAGACACAGAACAAAGAGGATAGGCAGCCTTCTGGGCACCATGAAGC
>NW_011314170.1:0-386 GCF_000146605.3 Meleagris gallopavo | reverse complement strand
CTCTGAATTATCCGCTTTTTATGCTATTTTATCTGTGCAAGAGAAAAATACAGCTCACCTGACTAGATTATAGTGTTAGTGACAGATTAAGATTTAAAGCAAGTCTTGTCGTCTTTTATGAAGCATAGCATTAAAACACAGTGGTAAAGCATAAACTGCATCATTGCTAGGTAACATCAGACTCGTCAATTATTATTATCCCATTCATCACCGTGCTGGCACATGCAGAGATTTAAAAGTCAAATACCATAATTATACCCACAGGAGGAGTGCATGAATGGGAGCCCATACAGGGCTCATAGGTATGCACTCCTTGTAACTTTGGTTTCTATAGGGTCTTTTTAGCACAGCAATGCTTCTGTCATCCAGACTTGCTTTACCCTTTT
>NW_011314168.1:0-441 GCF_000146605.3 Meleagris gallopavo | reverse complement strand
TTAGATAATGGAGAAGACGTCCGTTCTAAACAGTTTTGAAGTGGTAATGTTCTGGTTTATACAGTGTTGCCACCTACTGGTACAGAGAGGTAGCATGAGATTGAGAGGAAGTAGACTTCCAAGTTATACTTTTCAGAGGTTTCTCACTTAAAAGGGAAAAGACCAATCTTTTGGCATTAAAAATATAATGTTTATGCCACAAATGTTTGAATTTAGCATTCTAGAACATCATTTATTGCTTTTTCTGTTGTGTTGCCGTGTTTCTTTATGAAATTGTGAAACTGACAGCCTGCTTTGTGTTTCCTTCCATGTATGAGAATCAAGACTCTCTTAATACCACATTGTCAGTTTCTGTTCACCATTTATTGCTGTGTAAGCTTAAGTTTTTAATTGATGTAATACCTTATCTTTATTGTCTCTTCACACACTGGCTTCTGCGTT
>NW_011314166.1:0-380 GCF_000146605.3 Meleagris gallopavo | reverse complement strand
CACACTCTCTCTGATCCCTATAGTTTTCAGCATGAGAAGAACTAAAAAAAACTAGGAACTTTGGGTTCTGATCATGAAAATACAAAGTACCCTCAGTGCCTGACGATGTCAAGCAGTCATTTTGATATTCTCTCCATAGGCTGTCATATACATAATTTTATTACTGCAGTGCCTTACACCTTCTCCAATGATGTTCAGTGAATGCTGCATACATATCTGGTCATTGTCTGACTAATAATAGCAAGGAGCAAAACGTTACCACTTTCACAATTCTGTCCAAGAACAACTCTGGACAAGTGGCAATTTTGCTGGCTCCCAAACCAAATGGAATACTTGGCACCTCAAATAACGTGAGGATTACAGTATATTACACTGGATAA
>NW_011314165.1:0-350 GCF_000146605.3 Meleagris gallopavo | reverse complement strand
ACTTAAATAACTAGGTTAAAAAGTAAAAAAAAACAACTAATTACATGAGTCGTTAGTCTGTTGCGATTTAGGGAGTTTTTTTGTATGCTTCTTTAGCTATATAGTAATGTTCATCCCACAAAGCATTCCTGGAGCCAGATTCTCTTTTTTGAATGCTGTTTTAACTGAGCAATTCTTTGTAAAGAATGCTATTAAAAAGAATATAACACCAAAGCTGTACATCTGTTTCTCATTTCTGAATAAAGTTCTTTTACTCTCAGGCCTTCTGTTTCTTTCTCCTACCACGAGATACTCTTTTTCTTTGCCGTTGGTAACAGACAATAATAAAATGACTGCTAAGAAAATGTAAA
>NW_011314164.1:0-502 GCF_000146605.3 Meleagris gallopavo | reverse complement strand
ATGGAACTGAACCCAGATTCATGGCACAAGATTCTGGCAGTGCCAGAAGTGCTTAGACTGATTCACTAACAATTTCTCTCATCAGTATTACTTTTTTTTTTAAGTCAGATAGTCCAATTAAAGTCCAAAAGTTCACCAGGTTTTGACCAAAATCTCCTATCTCTTTTATCTTCATATTTATATTCAGAAATAAAACCTTATGTATATTTTGGTGACAAAGTAACAGCTTAGTTTTATGATGCCCTCCTTAATTTTTAGAAAAAATGCAACTAGCACATTGGTGTTTATCTGGAAAACAGGAAATGGACACACAGCTACATTTGAGTGCCAGTAACATACTGAGAAAATATGCATTCTTAGTTTTCTAATTTAAAGACAAAAACAGCCTCGTAGCTGCTCTTCCAGCTCCAGTAATGGCTTGAGAACAGCTGAAATGTCACACATTTGTTCAAGGTTAGTTATTGTTGTATCAACAAAACTTGGAGTTTCTTCCAAATCAGAC
>NW_011314160.1:0-351 GCF_000146605.3 Meleagris gallopavo | reverse complement strand
ATAAAGATCCTTCTTCATGCTCTTGAGGATAACATGAAGCTTTGACATGCCTTTCTTTTTTGTATTCAGTGTGAAAAACTTGTGAAGCATAATCACTGCAATTTGCTTTTTCAGTGATATTTTGAGCACTCTGAAAATTTAAATTGTAAGATGTCACCGCAGGATGCAATTAAGAATTTTTTCCAGTCCTTTATTCTACCTGTGTTATCTCCAGGTGTGTTAACATCTCATCTTGGAAATGTTGTTGCTGATATTTGTAAAACAACATATATGTATTTGGATTATTAGGAATATCTGAACAACTGCCAGACTGTGGATTTTCAGATGGTCTCATCTAAATTTAGCCCTTTT
>NW_011314154.1:0-380 GCF_000146605.3 Meleagris gallopavo | reverse complement strand
GAGCCAGGCTCCACCCCTCCCCTGATCCCATGTAAGGGCTGGGAAGAGTAGGGGCAGCATGTGAACCTGGGGAGTGCTTCCTTTGGAGTATGCCTTGTTCTTTGGTGATGGAGTGAGTGGATTTTTTTTTTTTTTAATTTTTTTTCTCCTCCATTGTGGAGCTGCTCTCTCTGTTTTTTAGCAGGGAACCCTGAGCGTACTTAAGGGCTGGTAGGTATTTGGACCTGGAAGCTGCTTCCTTCACTTGAGAGTGTGGGGGAGTATTGGTCCTTGGAATGGGGTAAGTGGTTTCTTTTTTTCTTTCAGGGCTGTGATCTTGTCTTTTTTGGGGGATGGCAAGTGTACTGAAGGGCTGCTAGGTGTAAGAGCAGCATGTGAAT
>NW_011314148.1:0-459 GCF_000146605.3 Meleagris gallopavo | reverse complement strand
GTCTCCTGGCTGTGGCCGCTCCCAGCTTCTCGGTCCGTCCCCTCGCCTCCTCGCTGGATGAACCTCACTGGATGAAGCACAAAAGTCCTTGGCTCTGTGCAAGCACTGTTCTGCAACAGCTAAAAACACGCGTGTCTTCCGTACCCCCGTTTTCGTGAAAAGAAGCCAGTAACCAGCAGCCGGGAGACCCTGCAAGGCCCAGACACTCTAACCCCCAGGCCAAATCACAACACTTAAAGTGCTGCAGTACTGCAGAGTGTCGGACAGGCTCTGGAGCACCTCCTTCTTTGGAAATGCAATAGATTGCCTAGCATGTATCAGGTGCGTTCTCGAGATGTCACCGAGAGTACATTTAGCTGCACAGGTCCGACCTTGGCCGGCAGCCCGATGCCCACACTGCCACTCCCTCCCTCTGTCCGCAGCAGGAGAGGGTGGAGAATAAGATGGGAAATCTCCATC
>NW_011314131.1:0-427 GCF_000146605.3 Meleagris gallopavo | reverse complement strand
TTTGCTGAGCATCGAATAGGCTGAAGCCAGCTGCACCAGCAGCACGGTGCGCTGAGCGGACCTACAGATTGCCAGGCATACGGCCAGGCATGCCCATCACTTCAGCTTCTACCTCAACTGTCTGCGGACCTGCAGTTGTCTGCTGGTGGGCACAGCTTTTTGCCCCAAGCCCTGAAGATGCTTGTGATTCGCCACCTGACAACCGTAGCCCTCTGAAGCCTGGAGCAAGGAGTTGCCCCTGTGGCTGGATGACGTCCTGGGGCACTTCTGCTGCTGCCTGGAGTACACCTCAATTGCTTCCTTTCATGATATGAGAGGGTGATTTTTTTTCTATGATTTGCAGCTCTAAAACAGGGAGGAAGTCTACAGGCAATCCTTCAGAGCATCTAGAATATCAAGAAATCCTCTTAGACTGTTTCTTAGTAGC
>NW_011314130.1:0-463 GCF_000146605.3 Meleagris gallopavo | reverse complement strand
TGCTAGGTGTAGAGCAGCATCTGAATCTGGAGGACTGCGTTCCTTTGGGGTGTGGGGTGAGGCCCTTAGAATGGGGTGAGTGATTCCTGCTTTCTTTCAGAGCTGTGAGCTCTGCTTTTCTGGAGGATCTCAAGCTGGATGGCTGTAATTAATAGGGCTATGTGCTAATTGCATCCATGCGGTGTTTTTTAAGGGCATTGTGTGCATCCTTGTTGTGTTGTAAATTATGTTCTGCGTCTCTTCTGATTTCATTTTGCAGCCTGATGGAGTTGAAGGATTGCCTGGGCTCCTCCAGTCAGTGGTGTGAGATGTGTCCAGCAGGTAATGAACATCATGCACCCCATGTTGGTGCGCTGCTTGTATGCAGGTAGGTTTGCGATGTGATCCGACTCCCCCATGCTGACCATCCACAGCTAGATCAAGTTGCTCAGAGTCTGAGCCAGGCTCACCTTGAAAGGGCCAG
>NW_011314126.1:0-461 GCF_000146605.3 Meleagris gallopavo | reverse complement strand
CTAAGGCAGTGGCACAGGTTGCCAGAGACATGGTGGATGTGCTGGCCCTTTCAAGGTGAGCCTGGCTCAGACTCTGAGCAACTTGATCTAGCTGTGGATGGTCAGCATGGGGGAGTCGGATCACATCGCAAACCTACCTGCATACAAGCAGCGCACCAACATGGGGTGCATGATGTTCATTACCTGCTATACAGTTCTCACACCACTGATTGGAGGAGCCCAGGCAATCCTTCAACTCCATCAGGCTGCAAAATGAAATCAGAAGAGACGCAGAACATAATTTAAAACACAACAAGGATGCACACAATGCCCTTAAAAAACACCCACCGCATGGATGCAATTAGCACATAGCCCTATTAATTACAGCCATCCAGCTTGAGATCCTCCAGAAAAGCAGAGCTCACAGCTCTGAAATCAAGCAGGAATCACTTCACCCCACACCCCAAAGGAAGCAGTCTCCA
>NW_011314125.1:0-341 GCF_000146605.3 Meleagris gallopavo | reverse complement strand
CTTTTTTTTTTTTTTAAGTTTTACTAACTTTTCTATTGTACTTTCTTTTCTTCTTTTTTTTTTTTTTTTGTTTTTTGTTTTTTTCTCTGTTAGATGTGTATATTTCTGGCTTAAAACAGAAACGTCCCTAAAATGTCAGCGACTTTTCTAAGTAGATTCAGACATCCAGTAGTATTTAGTCACACTTGCAAAAATGAAGGAATATGGGACAGTCTTTAGAAGATGCTTTAAACAGCTATCACGAAAATGTGTGAGGTACTCCATCTTCCACGATTCTATTTCAAAACTCACTACAGAGCCCAGATGAGTCACCACATCATAACTTTGTTTCATGTCATCAT
>NW_011314122.1:0-460 GCF_000146605.3 Meleagris gallopavo | reverse complement strand
GTATACTACAACGAATACACAGATGTTGTAATTAAGAACTATCAGGAAAGTTAGGCAAGTAAGATTATTGCAACAAGAGGATCACAAATGGAAAGCGCTTACCTATGTTGTAGGCTCGCAGTCTTTTCCACAAGGAGTGATCTCCAGGGAGATCCTTCCTCAGTGGCAGTCACCCCTTCCGACAGGGCAGCTGAATGGCCTTCGCCTGTGTTGCCATGGCTGACTCACTGCTTGTCTCAGGTGGTCAATCAGAGGCTCAGGCAGTGATGCAGCAGTTCCCATGCACCTAATGATAGCCAGAACATCTTAAAGTAAGGCCAGAACCTTTCGAATAGCACCATCATTTAAGAGTGGCACCGGAACTGCACGTTCACAAGGCTTGGTTTTCTGTTGCTATCAGGTGCTTTAATACAATATTGACAGCTTTTCAGCCCAGAGGTCTGGCATAGGTTTCACGTCT
>NW_011314120.1:0-364 GCF_000146605.3 Meleagris gallopavo | reverse complement strand
CACATAAGCCAATATTCAGAAAACATTGCTTTTGGCAATTTTTTTAGACTTAAGGAATTCTTTTGACTTTATTTAAAAAACTTGTTTTTAAGAGAGTTTTTCATGAAGTTATGTAATATTTTTGGATATATTTGGATTTTGGATGTGGAATTTAGAAAGAAAACAATAAATGTTCTATTTCCTAGCCATAGAAGGGCAGAAAACAGATTTACTTATGCCCTGTTTAGGGCCAAGTCATTTTTCAGCTAAGGGAATAAAACTGCAGGCTTCAGCTCTTCTCTTTTGGCAAAGCAAGTGGTAAGGAAAATTGAATCTCTACTTTCCTAGCATTGAAATTTTTTTTCTTGGTAGTTTCTATCTGCTT
>NW_011314118.1:0-506 GCF_000146605.3 Meleagris gallopavo | reverse complement strand
GGTCACAACAGCCCCAGGCAACCCTACAGGCTTGGGGAGGGGTGGCTGGAAAGCTGCCTGACGGAAAAGGTCTTGGTGTACTGATGGACAGTCGGCTGAATATGAGCCAGCAGTGTGCTCAGGTGGCCAAGAAGGGCCAGTGGGATCCTGGGTTGCCTTCCAAAGAGCGTGGCCAGCAGGTCAAGGGAGGTGATCCTCCCCCTCTCCGCTGCCCTAATGAGGCCACATCTGGAGTACTGTGTCCTGTGGAGCATCTTCCTTATGGGGAAAGGCTGAGAGAGCTGGGACTGTTCAGCCTGGAGAAGAGAAGGCTGAGAGGGGATCTTATCAATGCTTATAAATATCTAATGGGCAGTAGTCGAGTGGGTGGGGCCAGGCTCTTTTTGCTGGTGCCCAGTGACAGAATTAAGGGGCATCGGGTACACACGGGAACACAGGAAATGCCATGCGAACATCAGGAAATCTTTCTTGAGGGTATCAGAGGAGGGGACCAGGCTGGACGCTTT
>NW_011314117.1:0-418 GCF_000146605.3 Meleagris gallopavo | reverse complement strand
TACATTTAAGCACTGGGAGAAGCAATTTGGCAGAAGCCACCTGGTTAGTCAATACCAGAGGATCTATCAATCGTGGTGGTCCAACCCAGTCCAGCTCCCTACATACCGTAGAGGGAGATAAAGTCCCTGTTGTACATGTAAAGAATATGTTGGGAAAGGCAGTTTGGGTTATTCCAGCCTCTGAGAAGGACAAACCTCTTCGTGGAACTGTTTTTGCCCAGGGACCTGGGTCCACTTGGTGGGTGATGCAGGAAAACGGGGATGTTCAATGTGTACCGCAAGGGAACTTGATGTTGAGGGAGTGCAGTCAGTAATTCCTAGTGCGTGTGTTTATATTTTGTTTGTATATATTAAGCATGATGTAGTGATGTGGAAATAAGGGGTAGGAATGTCATGGTTTCATGATTTTCATTATCGG
>NW_011314116.1:0-458 GCF_000146605.3 Meleagris gallopavo | reverse complement strand
CCTCAGCGCAGGAAATGGAGTTCCTTGTGGACTCTGGGGCAGAAAGATCGACTGTCCAAAAGCTGCCCTGGGGATGCTCAGATTCCTCAGCAAAACTTCAAGTAGTTGGAGCCAAGGGTGAACCATTTAAAGCATCAATAATCAAAGGAGTAGAGATAGAAGCACCCTGTAGGCATGGCTTCGGATCCTTTTTGTTAGTGCCTGAAGCAGAGTCTAATTTGTTGGGAAGGGATCTGACTATTGAATTAGGAGTTAATTTTGGAAGTCAGAAACAAGGAGCTGATGTAAAATGATGTGCCCTGAGAGTAAAGGATGAAGAACAGATAAATCCTGAGGTGTGGTATACCTGGGATTCAGTGGGGAAATTGGATATTGCCCTTTTGAAGTAAGCATTAAGAACCCAGAGATCCCTGGAAGGATAAAACAGTACCCTATGTCACAGGAAGGCCGACAGGGAC
>NW_011314111.1:0-417 GCF_000146605.3 Meleagris gallopavo | reverse complement strand
GTGACGCGGGAACTACCAGCATGTCAGTCTCACCTCTGTGCTGGTCACGGATCATGGAGCAGATCATCCTGGAAGTGACTCTCAAGCACACATTCCAGTGCGTCACCACCCTGTGCGTGAAAAAGCCTGCCTCCTAATAACCAACCTAAACCTCCCCTGTCTCACTTGAAAACCATTTCCTCTTGTCCTATCGCTATCCACCCTCCTAAACAGCCGTTGCCCCCTCCTGCTTATGCGCTCCCTTCGAGTCTTGGAAGGCTGTCATGAGCTATCTCCAGAGCTTTCTCTTCTCCCACAGAAACAATCCCAGTTCCCTCAACATTTCTTTCTAAGAGAGGTGCTCCAGGCCTCTGATCATCTTCGTGGCCCTTCTCTGGACCTGCTCCAAAAGCTCCACATCATTCCTGTGCTGGAGCC
>NW_011314109.1:0-310 GCF_000146605.3 Meleagris gallopavo | reverse complement strand
CCCCAACACCATTTTTGCTTCCATCTTGTCTGAGAACTGCTCATTATGCACAGCCCTCATCTTTGCTTTGGTGAGGTGGGGACTGCCATTGCTTCCTCAGTCCCACAGACCCTTCCTATCCCACACTGCCATGGGAGATCAGGTTCTGGACCACCTGAGGACCCAAACATCCAGGAGTCTTTGGGTCCTGACGAGATTGAGTCCCAGAGTTCCGAGGGAATTCACCGCTGCAGTCACCGAGCCACTCTCCATGGTATTTCACAAGTCGAGGCAGTCAGGTCAAGTCCCTGCTGAGGAGAAAAAAGGTGAC
>NW_011314108.1:0-386 GCF_000146605.3 Meleagris gallopavo | reverse complement strand
CACTTCAAAATCTACCACCAGATCATCAATTTACCGCAGCAGACAAAATTAAGAAGAACACAAAAATAAAATAAAATAAATAAATAAATAAAAATTACAGTAAGATATCTTAGCTGCTAGCATTGAAAGCAACTAAAACACTCTCACATGAAAACTTTTACTCCTTCTCTGAAATAAGTCTTCTATATTTTAAAAGTACGAACCTGAAGGAGCACAGAGAATCAGGAAGCCTTAGAAATGAACAGGCTTCTTCTCTTTGTAAGAAGAATGTTGGTAGGTCTTGAATAAAATTACCAGAATGTTTTACACATAGAATATACTTAGAAAGCCCATTTTCCAGACTGCAGCTGATTCTACTTATCACTTGCAGTGTCATGCTTTTATAC
>NW_011314103.1:0-493 GCF_000146605.3 Meleagris gallopavo | reverse complement strand
GCAGTGCTGCACATGGGGCCCGCACACCAGAGCCGAGTCCGAGGGGGGACAATCCACCCTCCCCTCTCCCCTGCTGGTCGCTCCTCTTTGAATGCAGCCCAGGATACAGTTGGCCTTCTGGGCTGCAAGTGCACACTACTGGCTTATGTCCAGCTCTTTGTCCACCAGGATCCCCGAGTCCTCCGCAGGGCTGCTCCCAAGGGCTTCTACGCCCAGTTGGTACAAGCATCTGGGTTTCCCCTTCATCAGGGACATCAACAGTGGGGTTGAGTGCACCCTAAGGACACCAAGCTGTGGGGTGCAGTGACACAGCAGAGGGACGGGATGCCATCCACAGAGACCTCAACAGGCTGAGCAGTGGGCACAAATCCAAGTGCAGGGTCAGTAGCTGGGATGAGGGAACAGCCACCACCAAAACATGCTAGGGGATGAAAGGACTGAGCGTAGTCCTGCTCCATAAGGCCTGGGAGTACTGGTGGGTGGGAGCTGGACA
>NW_011314101.1:0-519 GCF_000146605.3 Meleagris gallopavo | reverse complement strand
TAAGGTATCTATTGCCCCAGTCCAGAAATACATCTTGGGCATAGATATTCTATGCGGTCTGGCTCTCCACACGAACCGTGGGAGAGTTCAGACTCCGACAGAGATGTATTAGGATCCGGGCGGTGCAGGTAATATTAAGAGGCCATGCGAAACATGGGCCAATTTGCCTGCCGAAACCGCGCCGGGTTACTAATGTGAGACAGTCCAGACTCCCGGGTGGGCAGGACGAAATATCAAAAACAGTGCAAGAATTTGAAAAAGTGGGCATTATAAGACCTGCCCTTACAACAGCCCATACAATTCCCACATATGGCCAGTGCGAAAGTTGGATGGCACATGGAGAATGACAGTAGATTATAGGGAATTAAAGAAGGTCACGCCTCCTATTCATGCAGCCGTACCCAATATTGCTTCCCTAATGGACACATTGAGTAGGGAGATAAAAACCTCTCGTTGTGTCCTACATTTAGCAAATGCGTTCTTCAGTATCCCAATTCCTGAAGAATCGCAAGATCAATT
>NW_011314100.1:0-513 GCF_000146605.3 Meleagris gallopavo | reverse complement strand
CTCGCAAATACATCATCTCTTCCGCCCATTTGCTCCAAGAAACACACTTCTCTCACACATACGTGAACGGTTACCCCCCAAAAAAAGACATTTTCTCTCCGAAATACCAGGCCTCTTGCACATACCTCCCATTTTCTAACACAAATACTACTTGACACTCCTCAAGAGGACATTTGCTCCCATACACACCCTACTTGCTCCCCAAAGGACCAGTTCTCACACCAAAAATGCCACACGTGCTCTCCAAGACAAGACACTCTTTCCCCACAATGGTCCACTTTTCCCCCACACACATGTCCTTTTCTCCCAGAAATACCACCTTTCACTTGGACAATTGGACCTTTTCTTCCCAAAATACTGCATGACAATACCAAATCGGACACTTGCAACAAAGAAGAGGACAATTTCTCCCCAAAATACCACTTTTCTCCCATCCATAGGACATTTTCTCCACATTGCATGACAGTTCTGGCAAGAAGTACTAGATTTCTTCTCCACATCGGGCGTTTTCTT
>NW_011314099.1:0-347 GCF_000146605.3 Meleagris gallopavo | reverse complement strand
GGGAAGGGGTCTGTGGGACTGAGGAAGCAATGGCAAGTCCCTAACCTCACCAAACCGAAGCAAAGATGAGGGCTGTGCATAATGAGCAGTTCTCAGACAAGATGGAAGCCAAAATGGTGTTGGGTAGCTGAGCCTTCTCTGGTGGTAAGCAACATGGTGCACAGAGTGCAGCCATGTGCTCCGAGCAAGGAGCACAGGTTTGTGCAAGAGGCCCGGATGCAGGGCAGTGCCTTCATGACTGTATTGTGTCCAACAGGTGGCAGCAGAGCTGCGGTGCTCCCAAGTGCCGTAACAACTGCACGGAGAGATGTGTTGGTCTCGGTGGAAACAGCAAGGAAGTGGAATGT
>NW_011314098.1:0-463 GCF_000146605.3 Meleagris gallopavo | reverse complement strand
ATGGTAATGTACACAACAAAAGCAGAATCAACAAAGGAAGTGTTCTGTTCCAAACTTTGGCTTACGCCATATCTGCGAATATCCTGTACAGTGCTTTGTTAGCTGTGTTACCGAGACCAGCAGAAGTCTTTTTTTCTACCTAAACTCATAAATGAACTTAATTTGGTTGCACACTGGAGGAGGAATTTGTGTTTTTTTATTAGAAATACATAGAGTTTGTATAATAGCTACCATCACTGACATAGCGGAATAAATAGTTGCAGGTTGATCCTGTGTTGCTTTTTACTCTACGTGTCCAGTATGTTTTTCAAATGAATATTGGCGTCTGATAGAATCCAGTAATGTCTATTCCTTCTGCTCCTTTCTTTATTCAGACACTTCATCACTCTCAATCTGTCAGGCTTCCCCTGCCTCATTTCTCATCTTCGCCTCAGCGAGCAGCTTTCTACCTCAGAGTCCTGTG
>NW_011314096.1:0-497 GCF_000146605.3 Meleagris gallopavo | reverse complement strand
AAGACAACATTGGGACATGGCTCTGACATACCTCAGCACTGTAGAGACCTGAAAATGGGGAAAGGAAAGCACCCAGTGAAAGCAACGTGAGCACAAGGGACATCCGACACCAAGCCCAGAGCACCTCAGCGAGCGTGTTAAACAAGACACGTCAAGGATCAACATACCTTAGCACAGAGACCAAGCTTTGGATATTGGCATCCACCTCCGGCTGCGGTTTCCTGCTGTGTCCACAAAGACATTGCCTGAAGTACTGACACCACTCGCAAGGGCCACACTTCCACGCTGCAACCGTTTGGGCACAGGACAACAAACGAAGAGACCACTCTCCAGTAGGGACAGCGGTGTCACTTACCCTGCTCCAGGGATCAGGGCACAGCCAACGCAGCAACTCAGGGGGCGCCACAAGGCCAACAGATCTAGTGAAGACTGGGCACATCTTGAAGGACTGAAGAGATTCTTCGTGTCTAATAACGTCCACACCTTACCGAGGAACA
>NW_011314095.1:0-401 GCF_000146605.3 Meleagris gallopavo | reverse complement strand
AACTGCCATAGCATTTAGGGAAAATGTCCTATCCTTGGGAGACAAGTGGTATTTGTGGGAGAAGATGTCCTATTCTTGGTTGCAAGTGTCCTATTTGGTCTTGTCATCTAGTCTTCTTGGGAGAAAACGTGCGGTAGTTTGAAGAAAACAGGTATGTCTGGGAGAAAATATCATCTTTTTGGAAGAACAGGCCCAATTTCCAAGTGAAATGTGGTATTTCTGGGAGAAAATGACAAGTACGTGGGAGAAAAAGTGGCCAATTGTGGGAAAGACTGACTTCTCTTGGAGGGCAAGTGTGGTATTTTTTGGTGTGAAAAGGGGTCCTTTGGGGAGAAAACGGGGTGTAGATGGGAGGAAATGTCCTGCTGAGGAGTGTCTAGCAGTATTTTTGAGAGAAAAGG
>NW_011314092.1:0-509 GCF_000146605.3 Meleagris gallopavo | reverse complement strand
GCCAGGCTGGATGGGGCCCTATTCCAACCTTCTACGGCGGCAAATCTGGCACGGCAGGTGGTTGGGATTAGTTGAGCTTGTAAGGTCCCTTCCAACCCCGAGTCTTTCTGTGATACTTTGGTAACAAACTCTGCTGCTGTACTGTAGCCACGACCTTAGCGTCGTATCTTCAATGTTTGTCTAAAGCGCACAGCCCCTGTGTCTACTGCTGCGTTATAGGCAGCAAGGAAAGTGTTAAGGATGTGCATGAAGACACATATGTGATTCAATATGAAGCTTGGTTGAGGGAACAGAAAGGAAACCCCAAAACACCCCCATGGTAGTAAGCTGCCCAAGCATATTCCTTGTAGCGTGGCTTGAGCTTTCATGACTGCAGTTGAGCTCAGCTTTAAGCTCTCTCTTCCTTTGGTGCCTTTTTCACTGCAGTGACATTTTGGCTCCTTTTCTTCTCTCTCCAGAGGGAAAACCTGCCCGCTCCCATTTTCCCAAACTTTTGTCATTCCCCTTTA
>NW_011314084.1:0-490 GCF_000146605.3 Meleagris gallopavo | reverse complement strand
TTGCTGAGACAGACTACTACATGAACTGACCTCTAGATAACGCCTCCAAGTACAAGGCAGACAAGCAGAAATTTACATATTATGAGCCCTTTCTCCTCCATAACCTAGACAGAGTTTAGTACACTAACATACTACTATCCAGAATGCATATTCTAGTAACATTTAGACCGTTTCTTAAACGGCACATAAGGGAAATGCAGAAATGTCCCCCAAATGGTCTTGCTTAAGTTCACTGTAAATGATAAATTTGCTGTCAACCTAAGCCATAATCCACTTCTCCTCCAGAGTGAGGAACTTGTCCTTTCCTCCCTTCACATATATACAAAGCCTTCCTTGCCCATAGAAGTCCATGAATAAGAACGGGAAATACTGTTCATGCCTCCTCTTCAAATCTACACCTTGAGAGTTGCAGAGAATGTAGTGCTTTGCTATGTTTATGTAGTAGAAAAAAAATACCATCATCTATTAACAATCACATGTAAAACTGTGG
>NW_011314082.1:0-488 GCF_000146605.3 Meleagris gallopavo | reverse complement strand
AGCCAGCCCTGGGGAACAGCGCTGCCACGGGCTCTTGCCCGGCTCCTGCGGTGCTGCCCATCACCCTCTGCCTAACGTCCACCACGGAGGGTGGCCCCAGGGAAGGGTGGCGTAGGGCCATGGCGACGCAGCCTGACTTCAGGCCCCCCGTGCCGCCCAGTTTTGGCCTCGTCTCTGTCCACTCACCTGCTCCCTGTGCTCGGAGCGGAGCAGCACAAATCTCACAGGTACGCAGGGCCATCAGTAGGAGCACCACGACAAGGCGGGCAGGGGCCGTGGCCCCCCACACTCGTGCCATGCTGCCACCACCACCGCTGCAGCCACAGCAAGTGTTGCAGTTGGGGCAGGCGCAGAGCAATGCCTGTGCCATGGGACAGCATCGCAGTGGGGCATTGTGACCTCACGGCCCCGTGAAGCCGGGTGGAGGCTCCCCGCCCCTCTTGTGATGCGCTGCACCAGGGCTGCTGGGGCCGGTGCTTACATCATAG
>NW_011314081.1:0-474 GCF_000146605.3 Meleagris gallopavo | reverse complement strand
TGCAGTCACCGAGCCACTCTCCATGGTATTCAGAAGTCGAGGCAGTCAGGTCAAGTACCCTGGTGAGGAGAAAAAGTGACAGCACACCTCTTAGGAAGGATAGAAAGTGTGACGCGGGGAACTACCAGCATGTCAGTCTCACCTCTGTGCTGGTCACGGATCATGGAGCAGATCATCCTGGAAGTGACTCTCAAGCACACATTCCAGTGCGTCACCACCCTGGGCGTGAAAAGCTGCCTCCTAATAACCAACCTAAACCTCCCCTGTCTCACTTGAAAACCATTTCCCCTTGTCCTATCGCTATCCACCCTCCTCAACAGCCGTTGCCCCCTCCTGCTTATGCGCTCCCTTTGAGTCTTGGAAGGCTGTCATGAGCTATCTCCAGAGCTTTCTCTTCTCCCACAGAAACAATCCCAGTTCCCTCAACATTTCTTTCTAAGAGAGGTGCTCCAGCCCTCTGATCATCTTCGTGGC
>NW_011314080.1:0-498 GCF_000146605.3 Meleagris gallopavo | reverse complement strand
CGTGCTCCCAGGCACCTCCAACTCACGTGCTGGGCTCAGATTTGCCCTGTGGCAGTGCCACCGCAGCTGGATCCAAAGGACTGCATCTGGCCTTGGGGCCGCCCTGGTTCTCCTCAGAGGCCACCTTCAACCTCCAGGGACAGCACCTGGGCACCTGCACTCTGTACACGTGCATACGAACACACGGCTTGTAACATCTGAGCACCTCCTGCTCCAGAGGGAGCATCCAAGCGCTCCGAGCCATAGCGGAGAAAATGACAGCTGCTAAAACAAGGGCCAATCACCGAGCGCTACGGAAACACGTGGCTTACAAAGGGACACAAAATGGAGGCTCCTCCCTATGGCTTGTGGACTGAAACAAAATGGTGCCTCTGAAGTTTCACAAAATGGCGGCAGCTCACTCTGGAACGCAGACTGAAACAAAATGGCGCCTCCCAGTGTAGCTAGAGGGCAGGGATTTCCTGTCCTGGCCACTCCTCCCATTGGGCAGGCCCCGTA
>NW_011314076.1:0-481 GCF_000146605.3 Meleagris gallopavo | reverse complement strand
AGTGGGGAGAGATCCTTTCAGGACTGCCGGAGAAAAAACCCCCCACTCGCAGGGTAGTGCAGGAGGCTGAATTCGCACTTGTCGGCATCGGAATCGCACTCCTTCGCTCTCACGCGTAGAAAGCGGCATTCGCGCTGAACCGCTCTGGAGACTTTGCCGTAGCTGGCCGAGAAATCGCGTTTCTCCCCAAACTCCGCTTTCAGCCGTCAGCAGCGGTCTCGTGTTTCTCGCTTGCCGAGAACGGGCCACTTCAGCCGGCTGCTTTTCTCCGACGAGTGAGCGGGCTCCTGTGCGCACATCGGAAAGGAGCGGTTTGCACTTCGCCTTGGCTAAAAGCAGAATGCACTACGCCTACCTCTGAATACTATGTCTCTGCCTTTATTTCGAGCCACAATTCATTCTAGTCAGGTTTTCCACTGCTACACATCTGCATTCAGAGAGGAAAAGAGTGGAAGGGAAAACCCTCTCTAATAAGGCATTT
>NW_011314075.1:0-451 GCF_000146605.3 Meleagris gallopavo | reverse complement strand
GAACCTCGCCGCAGAGATGAGACACCCCTCTGCCTCACCCACGGACTGGCAGGACTCTCTGGCAAAGCGCTGCATCTGCGTCTCCAACATCATCAGGAGTTTGCGTTTGTGCCGGGCAATGACACTGAGATGTGCAAACACGCCGGGCTGCTGCTGATCCTGGGGAAACTGCTGCTCTTACACCACGAGCACCCAGAGCGCAAGCAGGCAGCCCTGAGCTCTGAGAGAGAGGAGCTGGAGCAGGACCAGGGGCTGAGCTGCAGCCAGGAGGAGTGGTGGCAGGACTGCCTGCAGGCGCTGCGTGAGAACACACTGGTGACGCTGGCCAACATTTCTGGCCAGCTGGACCTGTCCCCTCTCCCAGAAAGCCTCTGCTTGCCCATCCTGGATGGACTCCTCCACTGGGCAGTATGTCCATCAGCAGAGGCCCAGGACCCTTTTCCAGCGCTGG
>NW_011314068.1:0-410 GCF_000146605.3 Meleagris gallopavo | reverse complement strand
GTACGTTTAGGGGGGAAAAAGCGGTCCTTTCGTGGGAAGAAAGTGTCCTAGGTTTGGGGAGAAAGTGTCATAGTGCGGAGTGTAGTGTAGCAGATTAGGGGGAATTGGGAGGTATTCCTAAGAGAACTGTCATTTCTGGGTGAAAAGGTCTTATGTGGGGGGGAAAAGGTGAGGAATGTGTGAGAAAGCTGGTGTTTCTGGGAGTAAATGCCATCTTTTGGGGGCTAGAAATGGTCTTTCTGGTGGGATGTGCCACATCTTTGTGAGGCAATCGGTGTTTGTGAGGGCCAATGGCATATATTCTGGATCGAAATGGTCTTTCCGCAGTAAAATGCCAAAAGTCTGGGAGTAAGTGTCATGATGAGGAATGTAATGGAGTGTAATTGGGAGGAACTGGGAGGAATTTCTCG
>NW_011314066.1:0-369 GCF_000146605.3 Meleagris gallopavo | reverse complement strand
TTAAGTTCTTGCTCCAATTTGTCAATCCGAGCTTTTTAGGTAGCTGATTTTCATTTTCTAAACTACCTGATCTTGTCTCTGCTTGATTTAAAGCATTCAGCAGTGGCCATGCCACTGTGGATGCAGCTAATTTGCCTTTCCTTCGTAGTTAAGACATCTTTGTCCAGTCCCTGAAAGTATTCTGTTAAGCGTACTGGGGAAATACTCGCCAAAGTACGCAGGGGACCCCATTTCTCAATTATAGTTGCCAGTTGTATAAGAAGGAGATCCCAGAAACCCTGGGATCTGCCCGGGGATCATTTTAACTAGGGGAATGGTGTTCTCCCCCTTGACCCATTCACAGAAACCCCATAAAAGAGACATGATGTA
>NW_011314064.1:0-408 GCF_000146605.3 Meleagris gallopavo | reverse complement strand
GAGCTGATCTTCATATAACATTTTCTAGAGTACTGGGTGACATTGCTACTTTATGTCAGTGGAATTGAAACCCAAGAAAGGTAAAAGTACTAAATTTAGTTAGAAAATAGTCATCTAGTCTGGGCTGACATGGAGATTTTATTTTAAAGTAACATCTTAGCATTTAAAATGCAGCTCTAATTGATCTCAGCTGCAGCTGATGGCACTCAGCAAGTCCTGCCAATCTGCCTGCAAGTGCCCAAATGTAGGCAGCTGGGAAGTAGAAGTGATCCCACTTGAGGTGATTGCTTGCAGAGAAGTCCTGGGCCAGAGATGAGGAGAATTCCATTCCTAGGGATGGCACTTAGGGACTGAATTGTGAGATAACCAACCATGTTTCCTTCTGTCATTCTCCTCCTCGTTCAGTAT
>NW_011314063.1:0-443 GCF_000146605.3 Meleagris gallopavo | reverse complement strand
GTGCCCCTGTTACCGGCGCTGAGGCTCAGGTTCATTGCAAGCTCCAACTGTGTAACCAATAAAGACATCCTATTCCAAGCTGCTGCTGTGACCATTTCCATTGGGTTATAGGGCACAGGGCTGGGGCCAGCACTTGGTGCAAGGGAAGCAGTCGGAGAGCCGCACGCCAGGGAGGGCCTCCTTGGGCCCAGCCTCAGCTTGCTTGTCTAACTGGGCGGTCACCCGAGCTCCCACCAGAGCAGGGAAGTGCTGGGGAGACTTGATAGGCGAAGAGTTGTCCTTGAGCTCTTGTTCAGAGCTACTGCCTCTAATGAGGGCACACAGGGAGGGAAGGAGGCACTTGGAAGGATGGGCTGCCAGCACTGAGCACATCCAGGAGAACCAACGTGGCAGCAGAGGCTGGCAGTACAGCGAAACTGTACAGTGAAGCTGCAACAAATGGA
>NW_011314058.1:0-388 GCF_000146605.3 Meleagris gallopavo | reverse complement strand
TAAGAGCAGCATCTGAATCTGGAGACTGCTTCCTTTGGGGTGAGGGTGAGCCCTTAGAATGGGGTGAGTGATTCCTGCTTGATTTGAGAGCTGTGAGCTCTGCTTTTCTGGAGGATCTCAAGCTGGATGGCTGTAATTAATAGGGCTATGTGCTAATTGCATCCATGCGGTGTTTTTAAGGGCATTGTGTGCATCCTTGTTGTGTTTTAAATTATGTTCTGCGTCTCTTCTGATTTCATTTTGCAGCCTGATGGAGTTGAAGGATTGCCTGGGCTCCTCCAGTCAGTGGTGTGAGATCTGTCCAGCAGGTAATGAACATCACGCATCCCATGTTGGTGCGCTGCTTGTATGCAGGTAGGTTTGCGATGTGATCCGACTCCCCCATGCT
>NW_011314053.1:0-464 GCF_000146605.3 Meleagris gallopavo | reverse complement strand
ACAAAAAATTACTAAGGAAAAAGAAAAAAGTAAGTTATTAAAAAAAACAACCACCACACCACCATCATGGAATGGCAAAAAGGGATGTTAAAAATTGCCTGACAACAGAGTGTTTTAAGTATATTCATAGAACTCAGGAAAGAAGAATATTCTGTGAAAAGCAGACTCTTTGTTTTTAACAAGTATATCCCTAAGGTTTTCCTGCTGCATAGTATCATTTCTGTTACTATGGTGTAGTAACAGAAAGCCCTCATTGTTTATGGCACTGAACATAACAGTTTCAGGGATTCCACTCTTATCAGTATTTTAGGTGAGGCAAGCAGCCTTAGACCAGTTTTTGTGACAGTCATGAACTACATTTTCCATACGTTTAGAATAATTTCATAATGTTTCCTCCAACTAACTTCTACAGAGTAAATCACTTAACTTGGTAATGATTGTATTCTGCAATGGTAGAATGGAAC
>NW_011314050.1:0-375 GCF_000146605.3 Meleagris gallopavo | reverse complement strand
GGCTGCTGGACATGGTGGTGGTCCCAGGTGGCACCGGTGGCCTCCCTGGTGCTCTCTGGCCAGCTCGTTGTCTTTCCCATGTGAGTATGTTGGTGGCTGCAGCTGCTGCTTGTTGCAGCTGCTCAGCTCTCATTCCGTAGCGCTTGTTCCTTGTGTCCACGGGTGTCCTGCCTGTGAGGATATGGCACAGAATCATAGAATGATCTGAGTGGGAAGGAACCCTGAAAGGGCAGCTAGTCCTGCAGGGAACAGGGACACGTACCATCAGACGAGGTGGCTCGGAGCCTGGTCCAGCCAGACCTCGAACAACTGTCGGGGCACCCACCACCTCTCTGGGCAAGATGTTGCGGTGCCTCACCGCCCTCCTGCCAAAAC
>NW_011314046.1:0-387 GCF_000146605.3 Meleagris gallopavo | reverse complement strand
AGAGCGCTCTGTCTCTGCTGACCGCGGTACCGACAGCCGCGCACCGCTCCGCGCCACTCACCGCGCCGCGTCACCCGCAGCTCTTGAAGGCCGTCCACAGGCTCCGCTCCTCCTCGGCCTCGTCGTCCTGGTCCTCCTGCTGCTGCTGCTGCTGCTGCCGGTCCTCCCTGCCGCCTATTTGCAACAAAAGGACACGTGAAGGGAATGTACACTGAGATTCCTCTTGCTTCTGTCAGGCAGCAGTTGGTGAAGGCGGGCTCCTGCCCGCCCGTGTGAAACGCAAAGTGAGGAACTCGTAGCAGCAAGCTGAGGAGCGATCAGTGGAGAAGGGGGTGAGGTTCAGCAGCGGACGAGAGATTACTGACTGATTTCCCGTTCAGTTTCCCA
>NW_011314044.1:0-484 GCF_000146605.3 Meleagris gallopavo | reverse complement strand
TAGGGGAGGTTTAGGTTGGTTCTTAGGAGGCTAGCTTTCACGCGACAGGGTGGTGACGCACTGGAATGTGTGCTTGAGAGTCACTTGCAGGATGATCTGCTCCATGATCCGTGACCAGCACAGAGGTGAGACTGACATGCTGGTAGTTCCCCGCGTCACACTTTCTATCCTTCCTAAGAGGTGTGCTGTCACCTTTTTTCTCCTCACCAGGGACTTGACCTGACTGCCTCGACTTGTGAAATACCATGGAGAGTGGCTCGGTGACTGCAGCGGTGAATTCCCTCGGAACTCTGGGACTCATCTCGTCAGGACCCAAAGACTCCTGGATGTTTGGGTCCTCAGGTGGTCCAGAACCTGATCTCCCATGGCAGTGTGGGATGGGAAGGGGTCTGTGGGACTGAGGAAGCAATGGCAGTCCCCACCTCACCAAAGCAAAGCAAAGATGAGGGCTGTGCATAATGAGCAGTTCTCAGACAAGATGGAA
>NW_011314042.1:0-470 GCF_000146605.3 Meleagris gallopavo | reverse complement strand
GAAGGTAGGTAAGTGATGCAGCACACAACTTCCGGAGGACACCCAGGGACTTGGAAGGATGTCAGTCACTGCAGGCCCTCTCCCTACTGCACGTGCTCAGCGACAGCACGAGAGCATCTCCTCCTGCCATGAAGCTGGCAGCCGGCAGCGGGGAGCGGGGAGCAGGGAGGCAGCAGCTGGGGCACGGAGCTGTCAGCAGAACAGGAAGCGCACGCTAAGCGAGGTGCGTGCGGGTCAGACCCACAGCCAGGAACACTTCAGCTGCAGGGCCAGCGCTGGGCCTGCCTACATCCGCCCGGGCAGCTTCTGCCAGCTCCCGCACAGCTTCTCCCCTTTGCACTTTCTCTTGGCAGGGGACGAGGGAAAACCAGGCTAACAGGCAGAGACCTGATGCGGGCCGCAGCCTGCCGTGCCTGCCCAGAGCATCGGGAGCGCTACGGCCGTACGCAGGAAGCTTGACTGCTGTGCTA
>NW_011314040.1:0-522 GCF_000146605.3 Meleagris gallopavo | reverse complement strand
GCCCTGCAGGGCCCCGATGCCGAAGGCAGCCTGGACGTGGCTGCCGGCAAAGCGGAGGGCGGCGGCATGAAACTACACATGCCAAAAGTCAAGGTGCCCAGCGTGGCCTTCTCCAAGCCGACCGTCAAGGCTCCCAAAGTCGACGTGGACGTCAGCGTGCCCAAAGTGGACGCCAGCCTCCCCGAGGCAGAGGTCAAGGCCGGCGCCGTCGACATCAGCATCTCGGCCCCCGACATCAAGCCGCCCTCCGTGGAGGGCTCCCTCGACCTCCAGGCGCCCAAGGTAGACCTGAAAGTGCCCTCTGCCGAAGGCTCGCTCGACGGAGCCGAGCTGGAAGCCGCGGGCCTCAAAGGCAAGTTTAAGATGCCCAAGTTCGACAAGCCCAAATTCGGAGTGTCGGTGCCCAAGGCGGAAGGGCCGGAAGGCGAGGTCAGCCTGCCCACCGCAGAGGTCGAGCTGCCCTCCGGCACCGTGACGGTCACAGGGGAAGGCCCCTCACTGGACCTCAAAGCTGACGTTTCC
>NW_011314037.1:0-323 GCF_000146605.3 Meleagris gallopavo | reverse complement strand
GAAATCCAGTACATGGACATCCGTGCTATTAGTAAAGAAAAGATTTATCCAAATTTTTATCTAATAAGTTTTGTGGGAAAATATCCTTGAATGTTGATAATGATTGACAATTAGAAACAAGCAGACACCCTAGATCTCCTAGATTATCATTCAGGGTGCAAGTTGGATAAATAGACAAAAATTATATACTTACAGAAAGTCTACAGTTATGTCAATGATATTATTTTATTTCTGATGGGTGTTTGTTTTGTGTTTTTTTTTGTATTTTTTTTCCCCTACTTTTCCTCCTCTCTTCTTCAAATGAGTGGTGCACTGCGGGTGCA
>NW_011314035.1:0-333 GCF_000146605.3 Meleagris gallopavo | reverse complement strand
TTAATCCCCAGGGTCGGTGCTGGCCACTCAGGCTGTGGCTTCAGGTCCCGTGCCCGGGGCTGGCCCCTCTAACTGGGGCTGTGGCTTTAAGCTCCTGAACCGGTTGCAGCCTTTTGGCCTCTGGCCCAAAGTCACCAGGGCTGGTGCCAAATTTTAAGAAAACAACAGGAGGGCCACCCAATGGCATTATCTCAAGTAACAGAACAGGGAAATTAAGGTGACTCCTGTGTAACCAGCCTGGGTCATCCTCTCGTTCAGGCACCTCATGATCACACCCAGGAGATGTTGCCCTCAGATTGGAGGCTGGAAGGATTTGGGCTTCCAAGCAAGCAG
>NW_011314034.1:0-334 GCF_000146605.3 Meleagris gallopavo | reverse complement strand
GCCCCCCCCTTTCGGATCTGCTTCAGCCCTCCTCCTTCAGTCCCAGTTCCCTCCGTCACCACCCAACATGGAGTCCCCACATCCCCTCCCTTAGGCACCTCAAATCTCCTCTCTGATGACCCATGACACCCTCTGTTGATTCAAGAAGCCCTCTGACAGTCAGTGAAGATCTCTGGTGATCAGTGGAGCCCTCTGACAGCCAACAAAGCCTTCAGATGACCACTGACAATCTCTGATGGCAAACTGAGCCCCCGATGATCAGCGGGTTGCTGCTTCAAGTGCAGGAAAGGGAAGCGAAGGGTGAGAAAGAATATTTTTGACCTCATTTTGGTTG
>NW_011314033.1:0-356 GCF_000146605.3 Meleagris gallopavo | reverse complement strand
TTTTTTTTTTTTTTTTTTTTGTCACTGTGCATGCAAACTGAAGTCAATCGAAGACCCAAAAAGAGGCGTGCATTGTACAGGAAAGAGAAAAAGGCTTTGAAATGCAATTGAAAACTCAAACGAGTGTTGTTTTTCAAAAACATGGGAAATGAAAAAAAACATTGCACAGGGTTAACCTTTGGGAGTAAAAGTGAACGACTTACACCAAGGAACCGTTTCCTTTAGGGAGGAAAGGGGTTGGTTCAACTTTCCAAAAAAAACAAAAACAAAAACTTGCAAGTTAATTACTGGTTCACATGCATGTCTCAAAAAGAAATCCTTCCAGGGTCAGCTGGCTAGGTTTCCATTCTCAAGTC
>NW_011314032.1:0-332 GCF_000146605.3 Meleagris gallopavo | reverse complement strand
GTGCCAGCCTCTCTGGCTGGGGCTGTGGCTTTAATCCCCAGGGTCAGTGCTGGCCACTCAGGCTGTGGCTTCAGGTCCCATGGCCAGTGCCAGTCTCTCCTGGCTGTGTTTTTAAACCCCAGGGCCACTCCTGGCTTCTCTGGCAGCATCTTTAGGCCCTGGGACGTGTGCCAGCCTCTCTAACTGGGGCTGTGACCTTAAGCTCCTGGACTGGATCCAGCCTTTTGGGCTCTGGCCCAAAGTCACCAGGGCTGGTACCATATTTTAAGAAAACAACATGAGGGCCACCCAATGGCGTTTTCTGAAGTAACAAAACAGAGAAATTAAGATGA
>NW_011314030.1:0-301 GCF_000146605.3 Meleagris gallopavo | reverse complement strand
AGCCACAGACTCCTTCTGGTCTGGCGACCCTGCAGGTGCAATGTGTGGTGGAGGCAGCAGCATGCCCAGTAGCTACCCTTTCCTCCTCCCGGGCACGGATGCCAAGATTTTGGCCTCCTGCACACTCGGTGGTCATCTGTGCTTTGCCATGACCTTGTATTTTTTTGCATTTTCATGTTGCTGCAGAGGCTGCTGCTGCTGCATGGGTTGATGTTGGTTTCCTCGGTTTGTTTTCCATGTTGTTTTTCTGTGGTTTCTGCCTTGGTTTCCTGCTCCTTCTGCATTGCAATGCATTGGTTTT
>NW_011314029.1:0-370 GCF_000146605.3 Meleagris gallopavo | reverse complement strand
GAAGGGACCTCTAAGACCATCTCGTTCCAACCCCCTGCTGCCGGAAGGGACACCTCCCTCTAGACCAGGCTGCTCACAGCCCCATCCAGCCTGGCCTCGAAGGGCCTCCAAGGTGGGGACGTTCACAGCCTCACTGGGCAACCTGTCCCAGTGCCTCAGCAGCCTCACAGTAGGGAATTTCTTCCAAATGCCCGGTCTAAGCCTACACTCTTCCCGTTCAAAGCCATTTCCCCTCGTCCTGCCGCTACCCACCCTTATAACAAGTTCCCCCCAGCTTTCCTGTAGACCCCCTTCAGTACTGGAGTGCTGCTATAAGGCCTCATCAGAGCCTTCTCTTCCCCAAGCTGAAGAGCCCCAGCTCTCTCACCCT
>NW_011314025.1:0-435 GCF_000146605.3 Meleagris gallopavo | reverse complement strand
AAGCTTAGCCATGACAGAACATACACTGAATAAAGGCCAACACAAATCTGAACCCAGCGACGGTTTAGCTTCAAAAAATGTTCACATCAGTATGAATATGTACTAGCAGCGATTCTCTGCTTGACTTGTGGCAGTGATTCTCTGCGCTCTTGCTATGAATAACCATTTTTTATATTGAAATCCAATTTATTTAAGTCCCAGGTGGTGCTGGGATTTTTTTCTGCAGAGGGAAGAGAGAGGGAGGAGTTGCAAACCTTACTGGTGTACCGTGCAGTGAAGTGCAAGTCTGAGTGCTAGCTGAGCCCCTACCTGTGTGCTTCCCATCTGTACTGTTTGCATTAGTAGATTGCAGTATTTTGGTTCTCAAGTGCCTATACTGTGCTCAGCTTGATTTGCTGAAAGACCACATTGTTGTACGTTCATGCCCAAATTATC
>NW_011314023.1:0-476 GCF_000146605.3 Meleagris gallopavo | reverse complement strand
TGCAGCACTGCGTCCAGGCCTGGGGCTCCAGCACGGGGAATGATGTGGAGCTTTTGGAGCAGGTCCAGAGAAGGGCCACTAAGATGATCAGAGGGCTGGAGCAACCTCTCTTAGAAAGAAATGTTGAGGGAACTGGGGATTGTTCTGTGGGAGAAGAGAAAGCTCTGGAGATAGCTCATGACAGCCTTCCAAGACTCGAAGGGAGCGCATAAGCAGGAGGGGGCAACGGCTGTTTAGAGGGTGGATAGCGATAGGACAAGGGGAAATGGTTTTCAAGTGAGACAGGGGAGGTTTAGGTTGGTTATTAGGAGGCAGCTTTTCACGCACAGGGTGGTGACGCACTGGAATGTGTGCTTGAGAGTCACTTCCAGGATGATCTGCTCCATGATCCGTGACCAGCACAGAGGTGAGACTGACATGCTGGTAGTTCCCCGCGTCACACTTTCTATCCTTCCTGAGAGGTGTGCTGTCACCTT
>NW_011314022.1:0-371 GCF_000146605.3 Meleagris gallopavo | reverse complement strand
TTTTTAACTTAAGGAATGATAGCATGTAATAAATCAGTCCTGTAAGTATTAAGATCACTATTAGCTTGGCACATTATCTCACACATTTAAGTAGATATTCCAAGCAGAGCCCTGAATCTAAACTGCTATTTATTGTAACTTGTTAGAAGCATAATGTATTATCACACCGCCATCTGCTTTCTTCAGAAACTTGTAACAGAATAAAATAGTAATCAGACATCAACTTCAAGACTGGTGGTCAAAGAGTTAAATATTTGATAGATGTACTACTAAAACTACTTTTTTTACTAAAATAACCCTGATTATCTAGCAATAAACAGTGCATATCATGAGTCATTACATGCATGTTAATGTCAAATTTGTTGAACATG
>NW_011314021.1:0-375 GCF_000146605.3 Meleagris gallopavo | reverse complement strand
GCCCACCCCCCGGTTTAGCCCGCCCCAGGGCAAACACCACCCAACGAGGCCCACCCCTCGGTTAAGCCCGCCCTTCCCATAAGCCCGCCCCCAGAGGTAAACACCATCCAACAAAGTCTCGCCCACTCCTTCGGGCCATACCCACTCCCCGTAAGCCCCGCCTCCAGGGGCAAACACCATCCAATGAGGGCCCGCCCCCTCACCGCAGCCCCGCCCCTCGGGTGCCACACACGGACGCTTCCGTCCCGTGATGACGTCAGCAGCGCTGCCCCCAAACGGCCCAAGAGCGCCCCCTGCTGGGAGATCTGGGAACAGCATGGGGATCCAGAGAGACCTCATAGAGACCCACATCCACCCCATAGCGCCCCGTACTGA
>NW_011314020.1:0-454 GCF_000146605.3 Meleagris gallopavo | reverse complement strand
TTTATATCTGTTCTCTGTAGTTCATAAACACATTATTTTGTTCCACTTCAACTGTAGCTTGGATCTGGCTGTTAATGTAAGCTTTCAGAAGCTGACTTCATGTCCCAGGAGATGAAAACAGCTCTACCCTCAAGAAAGAAAGAAATAACAAGTGAGGTTAACTTGCCCACAGGCCATACAAGGTCAAATAGTGTGTCATATACTAACTGCGGACTCCATACAAAAAGCTAGGCTTTACATCACAGCCTGTCCATGCTGGCAGAGAGCCCACAAACCATAAGCATCTCTGGGCATGGATACTCCACAATACACTGGCACTACAGCGAACAAGGCAAAGCTAACAAATATGAAGAAACTCAGGTGTGATTTGCAATCTATGATATACAGGATCAAGAAGCACAATAAAATTACTCTTTTTTTAAATCCAGATGTGGCAAACCTACTCACATAGGCT
>NW_011314018.1:0-358 GCF_000146605.3 Meleagris gallopavo | reverse complement strand
AAGTGTCTGTTCTTAGAAATAGTTGTAGTGGGAGTGCACAACAAACCAACCTGAAAAAGTCAAAACATTGTATCTTGACGTTTTTGGTAGTGATGTATTTTGCTTTTCAAGCACAAAACAACTTTTCCATTTGAAATGACTTCCAAAACGTATTGAAAAATTATTCAGAAAACTCAAATTGAAAACAACGCTGCTTCAGACCAATCAAGACACATCTTCACTAGAAGTGATTCTTTTAGTTCTTAATTCTGTGATTTTTGTTTAAATATTCATCATCTGAAATCAAAATTACTTCTTTTTCTGTAGCTGTCAGCAAATCAATAAACCCTTCTTCAAATTCAGCTGTAATCCTAGATCC
>NW_011314017.1:0-483 GCF_000146605.3 Meleagris gallopavo | reverse complement strand
CCAGGTAAATGACATCGATCACTTCCCCTTGTCCACCAGTGCCATCACTCCATCATCGAAGACCACCAGATTGGTTAAGCATGACCTTGTAGTCTACCTCGATTTTAGAAAGGCATTCGATACTGTCTCCCACGACATCCTTATAACAAAGCTGAGGAAGTGTGGGATAGACGAGTGGACAGTGAGGTGGGTTGAGAACTGGCTGACTGGCAGAGCGCAGAGGGTCGTCGTTGGTGGTGCAGAGTCTGGCTGGAGACCTGTAACCAGTGGTGTCCCCCAGGGGTCTGTGCTGGGTCCGGTCTTGTTCAACATGTTCATCAATGACCTTGATGAGGGGATAGTGGGCACCCTCAGCAAGTTTGCTGATGATACGAAGTTGGGAGGATTGGCTGACACGCCTGAAGGCTGTGCTGCCATTCAGCGAGTCCTGGACAGGCTGGAGAGCTGGGCAGTAAGAAACCGGATGAGGTTCAACAAAAGCAA
>NW_011314015.1:0-467 GCF_000146605.3 Meleagris gallopavo | reverse complement strand
GCGTGACAGAAGTGGGGAGAGATCCTTTCAGGACTGCGGAGAAAAAACCCCCACTCGCAGGTAGTGCAGGAGGCTGAATTTGCACTTGTCGGCATCGGACTCGCACTCCTTCGCTCTCACGCGTAGAAAGCGGATTCGCGCTGAACCGCTCCGGAGACTTTGCCGTAGCTGGCCGAGAAATTGCGCTTCTCCCCGAATGCCGCTTTCAGCCGTCAGCAGCGGTCAGCAGTGTTTCTCGCTTGCCGAGAACGGGCCACTTCAGCCGGCTGCTTTTCTCCGACGAGTGAGCGGGCTCCTGTGCGCACATCGGAAAGGAGCGGTTTGCACTTCGCCTTGGCTACATGCAGAATGCACTACGCCTACCTCTGAATACTATGTCTCTGCCTTTATTTCGAGCCACAATTCATTCTAGTCAGGTTTCCACTACTACTACATCTGCTTTCAGAGAGGAAAAGAGTGGAAGGGAA
>NW_011314014.1:0-382 GCF_000146605.3 Meleagris gallopavo | reverse complement strand
TGATCAATTCATTATAACAAACTGCCTCACACTTTTAGCACAAATGATGAGATGTATGAAAGATTTAATACAAAACAGAAAACCTTCCAGGCTCACAGAAAAGTTCCTACTTGCCAAGCAAATCTATTAGCTGCACAGGCTGTCCAGTAGCTCATTCATTCCATCTTCTGGTAGAAGAAAGGACTGCAATGCTCTTCAGTTTCTCCTGTCCTCCCCGCTCAACCAACTGGAAGCCCGGACTGTCGGAGATAAGCAAGGCATTGCAGCACACTCCTTGCCCACAAGGCAGAGCTCGGCACGGAACACCTCACCCTCAGAAGGTCAAGGGAGCCATCCAGTACTGAGGTTTTGCTACAATGACACTGCCCAAGAGCACAGTCTC
>NW_011314013.1:0-363 GCF_000146605.3 Meleagris gallopavo | reverse complement strand
AAGCGTGCCTTGTTGCTTCCGTGGTGTGCAACGTTTTCTGTCCTGATCCAAGGCTGGCATTTCTGCCTTCTCCAGCATACGTTGAATGAGAACTCACAAGAGCAATGGTGGTGGCAAGGCAGGCACTCAGCTGTGAGCTTGACTCTTCTGTGACATCAGCGAGCACAGCCACACGTGTGCTCCTAGGGTGACACACGTGAGCCTGGCAGCCACCAAGGCGCCGTGCAGCTCCGTGGCCGTGCCTGTCTCGTGGCTGCGCCAGCCCTCTGCTGAGGGAGCACTGTTGGCTGTGGGAGTCGGTCGCGTGTTCCCAGCTGTCAATCACTTCCACGATCCACTGAAGGTTGCTTGAGCGTTGGCATA
>NW_011314011.1:0-397 GCF_000146605.3 Meleagris gallopavo | reverse complement strand
TTCTTTCCTTTGCTGGTTTTCCTGGCTTTGGTTTGCTTCTTTGGTTATTGTTGGTATTGTGGCCTTGCACTGCTGTTAAATTTTGGTTCTTTCTTTCCATTGTTAAGCACTGGTGAGTCTTTGTTCTCTCTTTACTTTGCTAGGATTCTTTGCTTTGCCATGCTAGTGTATTGAATTCATTGGCTTTCCTCTTGTATTTCTCATCCTCGCTTGGCTTTGCTTTGCTTCGTTTTCATTCCTTGTTTTGTTTTGTCTTTTATTTTATTTTTTCTGTAGTGAGTTTTTTGTTTGCTTTGCATTGTCTTTGTTTCCTATTTGTGTATTCTTTGTCTTTCCTGCTCCTTTCTTTGCGTGATCTTGTTCCTTGCTGCAAGCATTCCTTTCCTGTTCAGAGTAT
>NW_011314010.1:0-469 GCF_000146605.3 Meleagris gallopavo | reverse complement strand
CAGGAGTTACAGGAAATTTTCTCTTTTCATTGGTTTCAGTTCAAATATTCCCACATTAAATTGAACTTCACTCCAGCATTCAGATTTCACTCTGTTGAGTAGATTACATCTGCAGTTTGGCAGACCTGCAGATAATTAGTTCTCCTTGTAATTAAATTTCCAGTTAATGTCCCATTAAGATAAATGAGAAGAATTCGCATCTTCTTTTTAAGTGGTGATTTCACAAAATGCAACATTTCATAGACTCTGAGCAAACAAGCACTTCCACTTGCCAAGGTCAGATGCAATTGTGATATAGTAGCAGATCTTAATTATTCACATATTCAGATTTTTTATTTTTTTCCTAAGAGCCATCCTGGAGAAGAGCAGAGCCTGCCTCATAGTTAAGAATCCTGAGCAATGGGGTCCAGTTCTTGCTTCAGTTCACAGTCACTTTCTCATGCAGTGAGTGCCATGGAAACCAGAATTT
>NW_011314009.1:0-442 GCF_000146605.3 Meleagris gallopavo | reverse complement strand
TAGCAGAGAGATACGACTCGAGAACACGTGCAAGCAATATTAGAGAAAGTAAGCATGCTGCCTCGCTGCTCGCTTCCATAAGTGATCACATGCAGGAGAGCTCTCAGCCCAGCGGCTCGCTCTGAATATGTCAAATGCCAGAAAAGAAGCACGACAGGCAGGAATAAAGTAAGATGCTGCACGTGAGACCTTTAACTTGGGGAAGCTCTTATTGGGAAGGACAGCAACGCTTCGGTGAGAGGAGATGTGACTTCTCAGAACGCTTGCTAGTCAAAAGCAGCACGAAGCGCCGTAATTTGTGAGCAGCACGGCTTCCCTGCTGAAGCAGGGAATCACAGCCCTGATCCAAAACCCTTAGCCACATCCAGCAGTATAATTCAGCACTTTGGACAAAAAGACAACGGCGTTTGGAAGAGAGACGCACTCTGAGGAGAGCAGCGAA
>NW_011314002.1:0-439 GCF_000146605.3 Meleagris gallopavo | reverse complement strand
TTTCAGGGCTGTGATCTTCGTCTTTTTGGGGGGATGGCAAGTGCGCTGAAGGGCTGCTAGGTGTAAGAGCAGCATGTGAATCTGGAGACTGCTTCCTTTGGGGTGTGGGGTGAGCCGTTAGAATGGGGTGAGTGATTCCTGCTTGATTTCAGAGCTGTGAGCTCTGCTTTTCTGGAGGATCTCAAGCTGGATGGCTGTAATTCATGTGCTAATTGCATCCATGCGGTGGGTGTTTTTTAAGGGCATTGTGTGCATCCTTGTTGTGTTTTAAATTATGTTCTGCGTCTCTTCTGATTTCATTTTGCAGCCTGATGGAGTTGAAGGATTGCCTGGGCTCCTCCAGTCAGTGGTGTGAGATGTGTCCAGCAGGTAATGAACATCATGCACCCCATGTTGGTGCGCTGCTTGTATGCAGGTAGGTTTGCGATGTGATCCGACT
>NW_011313996.1:0-332 GCF_000146605.3 Meleagris gallopavo | reverse complement strand
CCACGTAAGACCAATACAGTGATTAAGATATTTTTCCCTTACTATCTACCACCTTTTAGGTAGTCATTACATAAGACTAGCTTAAAGAAAAAACAGCTATAGTGAAAAGGAATAAAAGTTTATTAATTTCAGAGCAAAATATCCAAGACTGAAAGCAATTTAAAATCTTTCTATCTGTAAAATATGCCATAGGATTATTACCAAGAATTGAATGGATATAGGACTATTTGGCAGGAAAAAATAATTGAATCAATTCAACAAATAAACATCATCAGCAACAAAAACAACAACAACAAAAAACAACACAGACTTTTCATAGTCAATTTATATTA
>NW_011313993.1:0-493 GCF_000146605.3 Meleagris gallopavo | reverse complement strand
GAGAGGTGGTGTTTGAATGTGTTGTCAGTGGCTGTAGGCAACAGTGGTTGTAGTCTGCGTGCGCTGGCTGAAAAATTGTGTGAAAGATTTGGGATGATGTGTCACATACACTGATGTGTGTGCAATGAGAGGTGACCAAGTTAGTGCATGGCACAGCCCCTGTGGCATTTATTTTGTCATGTTTTTTAAATCATAGTATTTCTCAAGTTCATTGCTCTTTGAGGAGCAGTTCCAGTTTAAAAAGCGACTAGAAGAATGGGTTGTGAAATCCTGTCTTTCCTTAGCCACAGGCTTATGTTCTTCAGTTTTGTATCATTTTAATTCCCTTCCCTGTTAACTCAGTCCAAGAGCTGGTTAACTTTTTTTCTTATATTGTCACCAGGTGTAAGCTGTATTTTAAGTTCATTCTTGTGTAATTTAGATGTATTTGTTTGTTTGTTGTTTGTATGTGTGTCACTGTCTTTCAGTTTCTTATTCCAGAGAAGGGCTATAG
>NW_011313992.1:0-432 GCF_000146605.3 Meleagris gallopavo | reverse complement strand
AGAACTCAGCTGTATCCTGCTCCTTGCTTTTTCCTTGTCGGATCTCAGAGTTCCATTCAACCAGAGCTGGACATGGGCTTGCACTCGGGGCAGGTGGCAGCGCAGGGTGACAGTGTCCCCCAGGGACACCCCCCTGGCTGGGGTGCAGCGACAGGGAGGTGGGGGCACTGGGACAGGGCACAGCAGTCAGCCTTGTCCCTGCACACCCTCCTCTGCCCCTCTCATGGCCCCCTGACCACGCTGCCCTCCCTCTCTCCCCATTCTCCCCCTGTCCCCGTACTCACGTTGCTGTGCCCTGCTCGCTGCCACCAGCCACCAACCTGCAAGGGACACGGTCCTGGTCCCACACAGGGCCACCAACCCCCGTGGCACCATGTCCCCATTGTCCCTCACCCAGGATGAGGGCCAGCGCCATTGGTGCTATGAGGCTGC
>NW_011313989.1:0-436 GCF_000146605.3 Meleagris gallopavo | reverse complement strand
CTATGTAGATTTCAATGAATGAATGCCTTTCTTTTTTAGGTAAGCTTAATATATTACTTTTTTCCTAGATAAAAACACGAAGAACAGCTGCAGAAATAGCAGATCTTGAGAATGTTGATGAAATCCAGTACATGGACATCCGTGCATTAGTAAGAAAGATTATCCAATTTTATCTAATAAGTTTGTGGGAAAATATCCTTGAATGTTGATAATGATTGACAATTAGAAACAAGCAGACACCCTAGATCTCCTAGATTATCATTCAGGGTGCAAGTTGGATAAATAGCAAAAATTATATACTTTACAGAAAGTCTACAGTTATGTCAATGATATTATTTTATTTCTGATGGGTGTTTGTTTTGTGTTTTTTTGTATTTTTTCCCCTACTTTTCCTCCTCTCTTCTTCAAATGAGTGGTGCACTGCGGGTGCATGGAA
>NW_011313988.1:0-493 GCF_000146605.3 Meleagris gallopavo | reverse complement strand
CCTTACAAAGGAAATAAATACATTTTAAATAAGACAAAGTAAAAATCTTGATTGTAATAACTGCTAATATGACAACTCTCTGCAAAAATAATGCTATCTGCTGGTAGAGCTGCTCTCTCATAAATTGGCAAATTCCACTTTAATTGTAAATCAGAAGTAGTGAGCTGGTCTTGATGGAAAAAACTCTGATTTGTTGTCTTAAGGTGTGTAGTTTTTTGTTGTTGTTGTTTGGTTTTGGCATTTGTTTTTGTTTTTTTTCCTTTTTTGACTTCACATGGGATTTGTGAAGACTTACAATTTTTACCTGTTACACTAAGTATGCAACATACAGCTCTAGGCTAAAGAAATGTTCATATTTTTGGCTTCTTTTTCATGTTGCTACATCATAAAAATCCACTGCTTTTTATTATTACTGTAATATGTTTTTCAGCCCAACAAAGATCTTGCACAAACATTAAAGAATGAGAGGAGCAAAAGTTTAACACTAAAGAAA
>NW_011313987.1:0-424 GCF_000146605.3 Meleagris gallopavo | reverse complement strand
ATGGAAGTTTGTTTGTTCCTGCGGTGCTGCATTGTTTTTTGTTTTGTTGTTGTTCATTGTTGTTGTTTTAAAAAATGTTTTATTTGTTTCTTCTGTTCTTTACACAAAATGCCCATGGCTTTCTGTCCTTAGTTTAAGGCACTCTTCCGTGTAACCTTGTGTTTACACTCTGTTATGAACTTCTTTATGCTGTGTGCTGAGGCACAGTGTGTTGACCACAAGTCTGAGGACTCCTGAATCAAAAGAATCAGATACAGCAGTCTCTAAGCTTCATTCCTGCTTTTGTTATGGATGTAATATATTTGTAAACATGTTTCTTAACTTCAAAACATGTTTGTTCTGCCTCATTTATTTGCAGATAACTTACTGTCTGTTGGATCTTTAGCTTCTTGTTCTAATGATTGCTTTGAAATATTATTTTAAT
>NW_011313985.1:0-479 GCF_000146605.3 Meleagris gallopavo | reverse complement strand
AGCTCAAAAGCAAAGCAAAAGCAGAATTCGACTGTGTTTTCATGATCCTGACTTGTATATATATTAATGGAGAAATGGGCTGCAGTGCCATTAGGGTTTATTCCTCTGAGTATCACATCAGATAGAATTTAATCCCATTATTCTTTCATTGAGATCAATCACCTGAGCCTGATGAACACATTTTTTTAAAAAAACTTTTGCAGGATGGAAAAGAGTTTTGTTTCGTAGACATCAAGAAACGTAGAATCCCTCAGTTCTCCTGGCTCTCACTGACAGGAAGTTTTGCCTGTTTATTCTTTTTTTAATATCAGTTAATAGTTAATCATTGATCTTTCATATGTCTTTCTATGGTAAATTATGAATACTGAGATTCCCAGATATTTTAGATATTACAATGAAATGATTAGTTTATCATCAAACAATATAGTCTGTCATTCAGCATTTTTCTAGGCCTTGAATACTTTCTTATACTCCTTCTA
>NW_011313984.1:0-436 GCF_000146605.3 Meleagris gallopavo | reverse complement strand
TCCTTGCTTACAGGAGAGGGGGTTTCCCATCCTTGGGTTCGCGTTTGTGGCTGTACTCTGGATGCACTCGCACAGCTCCATGTCTCCCCTGCACTGCGGACTCCACATCTGGACGCAGCACTGCAGGTGAGGCCTGACCAGCGCAGAGCAGAGGGATGGGGATCTCCTCCCTTGGCCCGCTGACTGCGCATCTTTGGATGCAGCCCAGGATACGGTTGGCTTTCTGGGCTGGAAGGGCCCATTGCTGGCTTGTGTCCAGCTCCCACCCACCAGTACTCCCAGGCCTTATGGAGCAGGACTACGCTCAGTCCTTTCATCCCCTAGCATGTTTTGGTGGTGGGTGTTCCCTCATCCCAGCTACTGACCCTGCACTTGGATTTGTGCCCACTGCTCAGCCTGTTGAGGTCTCTGTGGATGGCATCCCGTCCCTCTGCTG
>NW_011313983.1:0-418 GCF_000146605.3 Meleagris gallopavo | reverse complement strand
GGCACAAGTGGCACGGACGCGCGCACGGTCACGACGGCCGCCACCATCCAACATCAAAAGCCCGTCAGCAAAAGCCTACAGCACCCGGTATTCCCAGGAGGTCTCCCATCCAAGTACTAACCAGGCCCGACCCTGCTTAGCTTCCGAGATCGGACGAAATCGGGCGTTGCCAGGGTGGGATGGCCGTAGACGCTGCGTGCTCCTGCTCCGGCCCTCTTCCCGCCTGCACACCACTGACACCACCCGCCACACAACGGGAAAAGTGCCGCCTCAGCCACCAACAAAAGGCGCAAGCCAACGGAATCCACGACTCCCCGCACCTCACCATCCAACGCTACATCCCGGATCCACCCTGACTACGGCTTACGACATCCCACAACACCCACCCGAGCCAAGCCAGCGTGACACCACGGCATTA
>NW_011313981.1:0-437 GCF_000146605.3 Meleagris gallopavo | reverse complement strand
CATCTGAATGCCTTTATTACTCATCTTGTGTGGTTTTTGATAGAGACTTCATTTGAAGCCTACTTACAGTACGTGATACCTGATCTTGCCACAACATACTTTGCTGCATCTCTATTTTTTGGTGCAGGTTTACTTATTTGTGTTGTGTTGTTTTGTTTTTTTCTTTTTAAATGTGTACATATATTTTATAGCTGACCTACTCAACTCTTCTCCAGGTCTAGAAAACAAACACTGCCTCCTCTGCCATCCTAGATCTCTTTATAGAATTGCATGTAAGGAGAAATATTGGCTCATCATCCTTTCCTCAACAACACAGTGTTTTTCTGCATGTTTTGTTTTGTTGTCTTTGTTTTGTTTGTTCATTGTTTTAAAATTTGGTTCACTGCTTAATTCATTTGATTTGTTGTTCGTAGAGGGACTTTGCTTTGTTCTTTGGC
>NW_011313978.1:0-473 GCF_000146605.3 Meleagris gallopavo | reverse complement strand
CACCTTTTTCTCCTCAGCAGGGACTTGACCTGACTGCCTCGACTTCTGAAATACCATGGAGAGTGGCTCGGTGACTGCAGCGGTGAATTCCCTCGGAACTCTGGGACTCATCTTGTCAGGACCCAAGACTCCTGGGCTGTTTGGGGTCCTCAGGTGGTCCAGAACCTGATCTGCCATGGCAGTGTGGGATGGGAAGGGGTGTGTGGGACTGAGGAAGCAATGGCAGTCCCTACCTCACCAAAGCAAAGATGAGGGCTGTGCATAATGAGCAGTTCTCAGACAAGATGGAAGCAAAAATGGTGTTGGGTAGCTGAGCCTTCTCTGGTGGTAAGCAACATGGTGCACAGAGTGCAGCCATGTGCTCCGAGCAAGGAGCACAGGTTTGTGCAAGAGGCCCGGATGCAGGGCAGTGCCTTCATGACTGTATTGTGTCCAACAGGTGGCAGCAGAGCTGCGGTGCTCCCAAGTGCCGT
>NW_011313975.1:0-369 GCF_000146605.3 Meleagris gallopavo | reverse complement strand
TTCGGTGCCTTTGCCGGTAGTCGGCGCCTCTGGCCCTGGAGCGTTGTTTTCGGATGCCTTCCCTGTTCGTCAGTAGGAGAGAGTGCGTACTCTGCTCCGGACGAACGGTCGGTGAGCGGGCCGTCGTCGCGAGCTGGGTTGACCCGGCCGGCCGGAACCAGAGAGGGATCGGCGGCGGCGGCGGCGGGCGGCTTTCTCGGGCGGCGGTTCTTTCCTGGATCCGGTCGCCTCGGTTTGTCCTTCGCGCCCCGTCCCGCCGCTCGGTGGTATCCTAAGGCGGTCTCTCGGGCGAGCAGCGAAAAAAAGCCGGGCAAGGCGAGCGAGAACGCGCGTAAGGGAAGCCGGCTCCCGCGCCGCCAGGGCGAACCC
>NW_011313972.1:0-493 GCF_000146605.3 Meleagris gallopavo | reverse complement strand
CAAAAATAGGAGGACAAGAGAATGTAATAGTGAAAACAGTGCAAGACCAGAGACAAGCAAGACACAGAACAAAGAGGATAGGCAGCCTTCTGGGCACCATGAAGCGCAATTCAGAGCTCTGGGGGGAACCCCTATTGGTGCCCGGGGCTCTGGGAATGGGTAAACGCTGGCGGGTGTGCATCGCCCTTACCTGCTGGGCAGACAATGACCAGTCAGCAAAGTGAGGTTCCGGGGCATGCCGGGAAATGCACATTCCACTTCCTTGCTGTTTCCACAGAGACCAACACATCTCTCCGTGCAGTTGTTACGGCACTTGGGAGCACCGCAGCTCTGCTGCCACCTGTTGGACACAATACAGTCATGAAGGCACTGCCCTGCATCCGGGCCTCTTGCACAAACCTGTGCTCCTTGCTCGGAGCACATGGCTGCACTCTGTGCACCATGTTGCTTACCACCAGAGAAGGCTCAGGTACCCAACAACATTTTGCTTCCA
>NW_011313970.1:0-524 GCF_000146605.3 Meleagris gallopavo | reverse complement strand
TGGTTGGAAATGCCACCATTTGTGAGAAAGCTGCTTTGTTTCGGAGAAATAGCATTCTTTGGGGAGAAGATGTCCTCTTTTTGGATGGAAAAGTAGTACTTGTGGGAGAAGCTGTCCAATGTTTGGGCCCAAGGTAGCATTACTGGGAGGTAATGTCATTGTATTGGAGAAGGGTGGTATTTCTTGGGGAGAATGTGTTCTTTTTGGAAGCCAACGGTGTACTTTGGGGGGAAAAAGCGGCCTTTCTGGGAGAAGGTGTCCTAGTTTGGGGAGAAACTGTCATAGTGCGGAGTGTAGTGTAGCAGATTAGGGGGAATTGGGAGGTATTCCTAAGAGAACTGTCATTTCTGGGTGAAAAGGTCTTATGTGGGGGGAAAAGGTGAGGAATGTGTGAGAAAGCTGGTGTTTCTGGGAGTAAATGCCATCTTTTGGGGGCTAGAAATGGTCTTTCTGGTGGGATGTGCCACATCTTTGTGAGGCAATCGGTGTTTGTGAGGGCAAATGGCGTATATTCTGGATCAAAA
>NW_011313968.1:0-445 GCF_000146605.3 Meleagris gallopavo | reverse complement strand
TCCTTGGAATGGGGTAAGTGGTTCTTTTTTCTTTCAGGGCTGTGATCTTGCTTTTTTGGGGGATGGCAAGTGCACTGAAGGGCTGCTAGGTGTAAGAGCAGCATCTGAATCTGGAGACTGCTTCCTTTGGGGTGTGGGGTGAGCCCTTAGAATGGGGTGAGTGATTCCTGCTTTCTTTCAGAGCTGTGAGCTCTGCTTTTTCTGGAGGATCTGAAGCTGGATGGCTGTAATTAATAGGGCTATGTGCTAATTGCATCCATGCGGTGGGTGTTTTTTAAGGGCATTGTGTGCATCCTTGTTGTGTTTTAAATTATGTTCTGCGTCTCTTCTGATTTCATTTTGCAGCCTGATGGAGTTGAAGGATTGCCTGGGCTCCTCCAGTCAGTGGTGTGAGATGTGTCCAGCAGGTAATGAACATCATGCACCCCATGTTGGTGCGCTGCTT
>NW_011313966.1:0-321 GCF_000146605.3 Meleagris gallopavo | reverse complement strand
CTCAGCATCCTTGAGTTCCCTGCTGGTGCCAGCAGCATCTCCCACCTACACACCCTGATCCCCTCTTATCTTTCCCTCTCCATTTTCCTTCTCTTCTCCTCCTCGCTTTCTGTGGAGTCTTTTCCAGGAAGGCAGCAGGAGCTGAGATGATGTGCTGAGAGGGGCTGTGAATCTCAGATAATAGCCCTGGAAAATGCCCTGTGCTCTTTCATGCTTGTTCTTTGTGTATTCTTGACATGGGACTGAACTCCATGCTAGGTTTGAGGTTTTAGTACTTTCTTCAATTCCTCTGACTGTTGGGCAGGTGTCTGCTCCAAGCTG
>NW_011313963.1:0-333 GCF_000146605.3 Meleagris gallopavo | reverse complement strand
TGCTTGAATCTGCCACAGTGCGCATTTGCTGAGGAAAAAGTTGCCTTTAGGGTGCTGGTTGTTCTCCATGTGTGGTGTGGCCCTGGCTTTTTCACAGTGTAGATTCCGAACTGAAGCAGGTAGTACGGTGTACTTCAGGAACCTACCTCCATAGGATCATCTGTTTTTTTTCCTCTTTTGGAAATAGAGCCCCAGCCATTGCAAAGCCAGCAAATGTACCATGCCAAACCCCAGCAGCTATGTTGTCTCTCCTTTACTAGCGAAGACTGTGTCTACGACGACTTTGAACAAATAGTATTTGTGGTCTCCTGTGGCCTATGAAATACTGGAAAC
>NW_011313962.1:0-400 GCF_000146605.3 Meleagris gallopavo | reverse complement strand
ATCTGAGGTTTTTAATAATTTACTTGAAGTTTTGTGTTATGTCACTCTTCAAGTGATTCTCCTGGGAGGACAACATATTTGGTCCGTTCAAGTCACTCATAATGATTGAGCCACAATAAGCAACACTGGTTGGAAAAAATGTCTCTTGGAAAAAAAGCGTTGCAAGGACTGCCAGTTTGTGGAAATCAAATATTCTGCAGGTATGTGTCAATCTCATCAAAGCTCTGAACTGTATCATGCTCAATTTCCTCTGAAATTTTCTTAGAAATTAATTTTCCATCACGCACCGTTTGCTTTTGCCTTGCCATCCTGATTTGCTACTCTATTTTATTTTATACTATGTTAAAAATATTAAATACGATGATTTTTCCTCAGAGAAAATATTCCAACCAGATACAAT
>NW_011313960.1:0-399 GCF_000146605.3 Meleagris gallopavo | reverse complement strand
AACATTTAAGAGGATTTGGAAGTATGGTAGGTTTAATGGTTTCCAAGAGTCGTAGTCTACTTGATCCGTAAGGATGTCCCAGAAGGAATACGTGATTCCTGCCTCAGTGTCTCCTTTTAAAGGTCTAGAAGTTGCATTCCTGTGGGTAACCACTTTGCTTGGAGGCAGACACGGAGGTATGGCCTGGTGAGACTGCACCCCAGTGCTGTAGGACTGCTATTAGTTCAGGAAGAGTAGGAGGAAACACAGATGTGATTTCTTTATTACTTTAGGTGTACAGCCTTATCTGACTGTCAGATATTTGGAGACAGCACATTCTATTTGCTAAGTAACAAAGGTTACTAAACTCCACCTTTTGTGATGACACTGTCTACCTGTATGACACAATGTATCAGAGAA
>NW_011313956.1:0-326 GCF_000146605.3 Meleagris gallopavo | reverse complement strand
GGTAATGTTAAGTAAAGGAGAAACGTTTGGGAGTGTGGAAGAGCATATGGCAGAGAATAACTTTCTCTTCCTCACAGTTCATTCCTTTTTCTCATTTTAGTGCCTTGAAATAGCAATTAGTTCTTTCAACACCTGAAGCATGAAAACCTATTTCCTCTTCAGTCTTTGTGTCTTGCATTTGATTGCAAGATCCAATTGAAGATTTTCATATGATCTCACGTCTAACATGTGTCCTGCCCATATGGAATTGCTAGGAAAGCCACAAAGCTGTCACTGACTTATTCAGTAGGTTTTCCCTACAGTTGGAGCAGTTTCTTGTTACCTTT
>NW_011313950.1:0-399 GCF_000146605.3 Meleagris gallopavo | reverse complement strand
TCCTCCTCCTCCTCCTCCTCCTCCTCCTCCTCCTCCTCCTCCTCCTCCTCCTCCTCCTCCTCCTCCTCCTCCTCCTCCTCCTCCTCCTCCTCCTCCTCCTCCTCCTCCTCCTCCTCCTCCTCCTCCTCCTCCTCCTCCTCCTCCTCCTCCTCCTCCTCCTCCTCCTCCTCCTCCTCCTCCTCCTCCTCCTCCTCCTCCTCCTCCTCCTCCTCCTCCTCCTCCTCCTCCTCCTCCTCCTCCTCCTCCTCCTCCTCCTCCTCCTCCTCCTCCTCCTCCTCCTCCTCCTCCTCCTCCTCCTCCTCCTCCTCCTCCTCCTCCTCCTCCTCCTCCTCCTCCTCCTCCTCCTCCTCCTCCTCTCCTCCTCCTCCTCCTCCTCCTCCTCCTCCCTCCACCTCTCTC
>NW_011313947.1:0-404 GCF_000146605.3 Meleagris gallopavo | reverse complement strand
AGGGCACGTGAGCGCAGCGCGTGGAGGGGTGGCATGGGGCTGCCGGGAGCCCCCAGTCACAGGGCTGGCCCCTCTCCAGCCCTCAGGAAAGCACCGGCACAACCCGAGAGCTGTGCGTGGGGAAGGCTGCCTTGCAGCCGAGGGTCCTGGCTCGGGGTTGCAGGATACGGCCCCAAAGCCGGCACCCACTCAGGCAGACCCTCTCCCCCCCTCCTGTCCTTTCAGTCAGCTGCCAGCGATCCCGGGGGCCTCTTCTGCCCAAAAGGAGCCTCAAGAAGAGAAGGGAAAAGCATCGGAGCTGGCTCCAGCACAGGCAGCGCAGCCTCCAAGTGGCGAGGAAGAACAGCAGGGCGCGCTGAAAGCTCCCTCCAGCTCCGAGACCAGCCTGCCCCAGGAGCGCACCT
>NW_011313941.1:0-421 GCF_000146605.3 Meleagris gallopavo | reverse complement strand
CCTTTATGGAGTGTTGCTGTTGCTGCTGTGATGAATGCATCCAGAAAATCTTCAACGGTGACAAGCGATGACAACGACAATGAGTACACCACAGAGCTGGAGCTCTCCCCATTCAGCACCATCCGCCGCGAGATGTCTACTTTCGCCTCTGTGGGGACTCACTGTTAATCGACATTAGGGCTTCTATTTTTTGTATTCTTTTTTCTTTCTTTCTTCTTTCTTTTCTTCCCTGAAACTTCATATTTTTCTATCTGGAAGAAAAGTTAAAAAAAAAAAAATTGATTACTGAAAACTACTCTGGAAACCAATCTGCATACTAACAGTCATGCTCTGCTGTATAATTTGTCTGGTTATTAAAATGAAAGAAAGGGAGGGAAGGAGAGCTTAGTACTTAGTTTTAAATCATGATATTTTGTATGGT
>NW_011313938.1:0-419 GCF_000146605.3 Meleagris gallopavo | reverse complement strand
CAGCAGACTCAGGGCCCGTAAGCCACGATGTTACGTGGCGGTACTAGCGGATGCAGTGTAGACACTCTAAGTGCAGTGGTACTACTCTGCGTTTGTGCTACTGCACTACGCTTGGGAATTGTCCTGGCTCTGGCGAGGGCAGAGGTCTTTTCCTCCTGGCAGGCACCTGTCATGCAGCTTTGGGAACTGGGGCGTAAACACTGCTGATCACACAGCCCCGTAAGTGCTGGAGCAGAGCACTGCTTCCACAGAAACCGAGGACCTTTCTGCTTCTTATGCTCTCCTTCATGCCAGGAGGCTGGGGCTTGCACAAGAAGGTGGGGGAGGCTGCTGGGGAACACAGCCCAAGCTGAAGCAAGGGCATATTCCGTACCACTTAACGTCATGCTCCGTAGTAAGAGCCGACCTGCAGAAGGAGG
>NW_011313937.1:0-404 GCF_000146605.3 Meleagris gallopavo | reverse complement strand
CTGCCCACAGACCAATGACAGACACTGACGAGCTCCCGGCCTGGGTCCTGGGGATTACATTGTGGGTAAGAAAGCCAGCCCCATGCAGCCTCACAGACCAGCTGGCCCTGCTCCTTCATGCCATAATCTCCAGTCTGGCCAACGCAGAAGAAGGAATGTGGCTTTCATGCAGCACAAACCTCAGGGAGACTCACTGAGCACGGGACGTGCAATGAAGCTGCCTGAGAAGTTGCCCAAACCTGAGCTGGGCAGGGAAGGCTCCAAACTCCACAGAAGCATCCACACTGTTGCTGCCTCAAAAACAAAAACACAGTTCCCTGGACATTACGAATTCAGAGCGATGTCTGAAAAACAAACAGAGAGACTTCAAGAGGAGACTGGGAGGGTGTTGAGAGAAGGAACAG
>NW_011313935.1:0-380 GCF_000146605.3 Meleagris gallopavo | reverse complement strand
CAGAAAGGCTCCCGCTTTTCCCAGCACCCATCTCTGAGCTCCCCCTGGGACACCCCCGGGCGCAGAGCGCGCTCGGCCAGCAGCAGAGCCACGGCCCTGCAGAGCACCGCTTCCTCACGCCCTCGCCCGGCTCCTGCGCTGCTGCCGTCCCCCCATCCCAGCACCCCACGGAAGGCGGCCCCAGAACGTCAAGGTTTTGGTAAGCATAGTGTATAATCCCAATTTCTGAATGTGGGCACATCACATTCTGGCTCAAATTATGTCTGAGTACCACATTCGTTGTGCGTGAAGGTCACGACATGAGTCAAAATGCCACGTAAGGATGCACTGAACGAGGTGACCTGGGAGTTGATGCCTGTCTACATTTCACCTATTTAAAG
>NW_011313933.1:0-432 GCF_000146605.3 Meleagris gallopavo | reverse complement strand
TCATGAGCAGTTCTCAGACAAGATGGAAGCCAAAATGGTGTTGGGTACCGTGAGCCTCTCTGGTGGTAAGCAACATGGTGCACAGAGTGCAGCCATGTGCTCCGAGCAAGGAGCACAGGTTTGTGCAAGAGGCCCGGATGCAGGGCAGTGCCTTCATGACTGTATTGTGTCCAACAGGTGGCAGCAGAGCTGCGGTGCTCCCAAGTGCCGTAACAAGTGCACGGAGAGATGTGTTGGTCTTGGTGGAAACAGCAAGGAAGTGGAATGTGCATTTCCCGGCATGCCCCGGAACCTCACTTTGCTGACTGGTCATTGTCTGCCCAGCAGGTAAGGGCGATGCACACCCGCCAGCGTTTACCCATTCCAGAGCCCGGCACAATAGGGTTCCCCCAGAGCTCTGAATTGCGCTTCATGGTGCCCAGAAGGCTGCCT
>NW_011313932.1:0-452 GCF_000146605.3 Meleagris gallopavo | reverse complement strand
TGAACTGGATGTCAAGGGAAAGGGTCCCTCCACCCATCATGCTACTGATGCCACTTGGAGTAAGTGGATTGCGCTGATACGCAGCGAGCGCGGATGGGGAATCTCAACCGTCCAGGAATCCTAGAGGTGATCATGGACTGGCCTGAAGGCAAAAAGTTTGGAACACCGGCAGCAGAAGAGATATCACGTGCTAAAGAGGCCCCACCATATAATGAACTACCAGAAAATGAGAAGACATACGCCCTATTCACAGATGGATCATGTTGTATTGTGGGGAAACACCGCAGATGGAAAGCCGCTGTGTGGAGCCCCACACAACAAGTTGCAGAGGCCACTGAAGGAAAAGGAGAATCAAGCCAATTTGCAGAGGTAAAGGCTGTCCAACTGGCCTTGGATGTTGCTGAACGGGAGAGGTGGCCAATGCTTTATGTTTACACTGACTCGTGGATGGT
>NW_011313930.1:0-469 GCF_000146605.3 Meleagris gallopavo | reverse complement strand
ACGTTTGTTCCATGTATGATACCATGTTTTGTTCAACTTATTCAACGTGTTGTATCCTCTATGTACTTTTGTAACTTCCTCTGCAGATGGGGAAGTCAAGCAGATCAGAGCAACATTTGTAAACAGCCATAATGAATCTTTTGTGATGATTGTATGAAACTTTTGATTTCCTGTCCCCTTCCCTCCTTTACCCTTATGCTTGCTATCTTTCTCTCACCACCATGGATAACCTGTGTCCCATTTTTAAAGCAACCTTTGAGTCACGGGGTGGTGTAAGATATTCTGCTAACATCAGTGTCTCAAAGCTTGCTGGGGACACAGATGGACTTATACAAGTCCAGGCAAGTCCTGGGCAAAGGTGGTGAAATCCTTTGTCTGGAGAACTTTGATGGACAAGGCCAGGGGCAAGGAGAGGAAGATAAGCTGCAGCTAAATAGCTGTGAAGCGGTCTTTTGTGTGGACTTATCTT
>NW_011313929.1:0-397 GCF_000146605.3 Meleagris gallopavo | reverse complement strand
TAAGTTATTTCCTTTTATTACTTTTTGGTTCTTTTTCTTGCCGTGTCCCTTCCTGGCGTAAACCAGACAAGCTATTTTTGAAGCAAGTGAGTTTAGTTTGCCTTTTTCTCTCCTTGTACATGAATTGCACATCAACAGAGAAGATGCTTTTAGAGGTTAACCAGAAGAAACTGTGACACCTGGAGTCTGGGAGCAGAGCAGTTCTGGCACTCTGTTTGTTTGTTTATTTATTTATTTATTTTGTAAGCAATAATTGTGCTGCTTTTATTGCTGTTAGACAATAGAGAGCCTTTTAAAGTCCACCTATTTTTTTTAATTTAGAAGTAACTTCTGCAGCTGTCACCAAGCTCCTCGTCAGATGATATATTTATTATATTAGAAATGAGAGGAGGCACGT
>NW_011313927.1:0-376 GCF_000146605.3 Meleagris gallopavo | reverse complement strand
TAAAGGGAATAAAACTCAATAGAATTTTTATTAATTGTATTACATCACTTATACTTTTAACTATAATAAAATTTTCCCAAAAAATATTAAAAAATGTGGAGTATTCCATGTATGAATAATGATCTATGACATACCACTACAATCAGTGCTGCTTCCTCTTTATCATCCTGCTTCTCATTAGGATGAAACACTGTTCAGTTCTGATATTTCTTCCAATACACTTTACTACCTGCATTTTAACAGAAATCTAAAATAATAAAGTAAATAAAACCGCAGTACAGCTTGGTGATACTGTACAACTTCATAGCACTCCTCTGGTACTCTGTTTAAGAAGAATTCCTTCTAGTTCTATTCACATAAGTGTTTCTCACTGGAG
>NW_011313925.1:0-393 GCF_000146605.3 Meleagris gallopavo | reverse complement strand
CCTCACTTTGCTGACTGGCATTGCTGCCCAGCAGTAAGGCGATGCACACCCGCCAGCGTTTACCCATTCCAGAGCCCGGCACAATAGGGTTCCCCCCAGAGCTCTGAATTGCACTTCATGGTGCCCAGAAGGCTGCCTATCCTCTTTGTTCTGTGTCTTGCTTGTCTCTGGTCTTGCACTGTTTTCACTATTACATTCTCTTGTCCTCCTCTTTTTGTGTTCCTTGCCCCATTCTCTTGGCCTAATGATCCCATGGCTTTGTGTTGCCACGTTCATGTCGGCATTCAGTTTTGGCGTTCCCTGCCGTATTGTCTGGGCCGTCATCCTTGGCATTTCCTTCCATGTTCTCTTGGCCCTTGCCTTTGCCTGGGCATTCCCTTGCCCTCCTGTTTT
>NW_011313924.1:0-418 GCF_000146605.3 Meleagris gallopavo | reverse complement strand
CCTTACAAAATTCTGTTGATACCATATTTTAGGAAATCACTTAGTATTACCTCTAGATTGTTGACACTGTTTTCAATTATTTCGGGGTTCCCCTATTTTCTTTATATCTAGGGGCGAGAATCCGTGGATCCCTCCGCCCTTCAGTCACGGAACCGGGCCGAACCAGCCCGTAAACCATTGACACAACCAAAGATGCGCAGTCAGCGGGCGAAGAGAGGAGATCCCCCATCCCTCTGCTCTGCGCTGGTCAGGCCTCACCTGCAGTGCTGCGTCCAGATGTGGAGTCCTCAGTGCAGGGAGACATGGAGCTGTGCGAGTGCATCCAGAGTACAGCCACAAACACGAACCCAAGGATGGAACCCCTCTCCTGTAAGCAAGAAGAGCTGGGCTGTTCAGCCTCCTGGAGAAGTGAAGGCTC
>NW_011313923.1:0-358 GCF_000146605.3 Meleagris gallopavo | reverse complement strand
GCTGGTGGAGAAGGATGCATCCATGTGGCAGCTGCAGGAGAACTCACAGTGCTGATTACATTAGCCCACATCTTCAATTATTTCTCCCCTCTTATGGTGAGTTCTGCCTGCTCATTGCAAGCTTCTGTAGGTACCTGGTTGTGTGCTGACAAAGGGATGTAAATTGAGCCTCAGTTTTTGCTGGGAAGTGACTCTGCCTTGAAAGGCTGTCTTCCTGCAGTGCAAGGTGCACCTGCTGGAAGATGTGCTCATGACCTCCCTGCTGAGCATGCTGGCCCATCCCCTTATTCAGCAGCTGCTGGATCTCATGTGGCTTCTCATGGAGTTGAGTTGCCAGAATGCTGGGAGGTGCTGAGAA
>NW_011313921.1:0-437 GCF_000146605.3 Meleagris gallopavo | reverse complement strand
GTAAAGATTTGTGCTTACTTGGTATCTGTATGATTAGTGAAGCGCTGTGGAAGAGTGTGAGCCGGCAGTACTCAGCCAGTGAGGAACCAGGCAGAAGAGATCAGCGTCGGGCAGTAGGGGATAAAAGATGTAACGCTGCTTTCTCGGGGCGCCCCTGCTTGCAGGAGGCCCAACATTGCAATGTGAATAAAATCTGCTTTATCAGAGAAACCGTCCTGGAACATTACTTGGGTATTTCCAACACTCTCTAAGTGCACCTGGCCATCAAGGGCAGTAAGTTAGTGAGTAAGTGATGGAAACCAGTCCTGGTCAGACCCACTCATCAGCAGGGCCATCTGAGAGCACAGAAATGTTTCTTCCAGCAGGGTTATCTGGCCGAGGACTCCTAAGGGCTCTGCGCTTCTCTGGGTTATGTGCTCAGCTTTGTTGCAAAGGGG
>NW_011313914.1:0-482 GCF_000146605.3 Meleagris gallopavo | reverse complement strand
CATCCACCATGTCTCTCGGCAACCTGTGCCACTGCCTCACGCACCCTCACTGTACAAGTACCATTTTCCTTAGATTTCACCTCCATTTTCCCTTGTTCTTTCCTTTGGTATTGAAAGGCTGTTACCAGGTTCCCTTGGAGCCTTCACTTCTCCAGGAGGCTGAACAGCCCAGCTCTCCTTGCTTACAGGACAGGGGTTCCATCCTTGGGTTCGTGTTTGTGGCTGTACTCTGGATGCACTCGCACAGCTCCATGTCTCCCTGCACTGAGGACTCCACATCTGGACGCAGCACTGCAGCTGAGGCCTCACCAGCGCAGAGCAGAGGGATGGGGATCTCCTCTCTTGGCCCGCTGACTGCGCATCTTTGGATGCAGCCCAGGATACGGTTGGCTTTCTGGGCTGGAAGGGCCCATTGCTGGCTTGTGTCCAGCTCCCACCCACCAGTACTCCCAGGCCTTATGGAGCAGGACTACGCTCAGTCC
>NW_011313902.1:0-473 GCF_000146605.3 Meleagris gallopavo | reverse complement strand
CCTGGATGCACTCGCACAGCTCCATCGTCTCCCTCGCACTGAGGACTCCACCATCTGGACGCAGCACTGCAGGTGAGGCCTGACCAGCGCAGAGCAGAGGGATGGGGATCTCCTCCCTTCGCCCGCTGACTGCGCATCTTTGGATGCAGCCCAGGATACGGTTGGCTTTCTGGGCTGGAAGGGCCCACTGCTGGCTTGTGTCCAGCTCCCACCCACCAGTACTCCCAGGCCTTATGGAGCAGGACTACGCTCAGTCCTTTCATCCCCTAGCATGTTTTGGTGGTGGCTGTTCCCTCATCCCAGCTACTGACCCTGCACTTGGATTTGTGCCCACTGCTCAGCCTGTTGAGGTCTCTGTGGATGGCATCCCGTCCCTCTGCTGTGTCACTGCAGCCCACAGCTTGGTGTCCTTAGGGTGCACTCAACCCCACTGTTGATGTCCCTGATGAAGGGGAAACCCAGATGCTTGTACA
>NW_011313895.1:0-426 GCF_000146605.3 Meleagris gallopavo | reverse complement strand
ACACATCCCTGAGGCTTCTAAATTGCAGTTTTCTCAATCTGCTGCTTTGTCAACAGTCTCCTAATGTGCTTTCAGCCGCTCCTCTCCCAAAGGACAGCACCAGCTGAAATAGCAGTTCATTTCTGCAGACATAAACAGACAGATACCCTCCAGATATACAGCTTTCTCTAAGACAAATTTAAGTGCACAGATGTTGGGATAGCTGGTCTGAGGGAAGCAAGGGTAGACATATGATACATGGAAAGTTCCTAAGAAGAAAATACCCAGAAAGCAGTGATACGACAATAGAATATCATAGAATCATAGAATCACCAAGGTTGGAAAAGACCCACAAGATCAGCCAGTCCAACCATCCACCATCAGGACAGCGTCCATAGACTGAGAGATGACAGGAAGGTAAAAGCTCCATAACCTGCTTATGGAATG
>NW_011313894.1:0-377 GCF_000146605.3 Meleagris gallopavo | reverse complement strand
TGAATCTGGAGACTGCTTCCTTTGGGGTGTGGGGTGAGCCCTTAGAATGGGGTGAGTGATTCCTGCTTGATTTCAGAGCTGTGAGCTCTGCTTTTCTGGAGGATCTCAAGCTGGATGGCTGTAATTCATAGGGCTATGTGCTAATTGCATCCATGCGGTGGGTGTTTTTTAAGGGCATTGTGTGCATCCTTGTTGTGTTTTAAATTATGTTCTCCGTCTCTTCTGATTTCATTTTGCAGCCTGATGGAGTTGAAGGATTGCCTGGGCTCCTCCAGTCAGTGGTGTGAGATGTGTCCAGCAGGTAATGAACATCATGCACCCCATGTTGGTGCGCTGCTTGTATGCAGGTAGGTTTGCGATGTGATCCGACTCCCGCA
>NW_011313893.1:0-413 GCF_000146605.3 Meleagris gallopavo | reverse complement strand
ACAGCCATAGGGCAAAGAAAATGAATAACGTGAAAGGCTGCCAAGGGAGGTTTATAGCTGGAGGAGCTGCGATAACCCACATATTTTAATCCCAGTCTGTCCCTGATGCCAATTGGTGACTGTATGAAAACTGCTGAGTCATGGCCTGAAGCTCTGATTGATCACCTGAGGCAGCGATGAGTCAGCACGGAGCACAGCTGAAGGCAATCAACCGGTGCTGCCAGAAGGGCGGAGTCTGGCTCCGCCCCTCCTGGACCCATTTAAAAAACTGACCAGCAGTGGGGAACAATCTTTTCTGGAAATCTACTGTGATGGTGTTCGATAACGAAGGCCAGCATATGGGTAAGTTTGCTACCTATTCTCTTTTTGTAATTATAATCTTGTTTGCCTGACTCTCTTGTTTATAATTGTAG
>NW_011313892.1:0-483 GCF_000146605.3 Meleagris gallopavo | reverse complement strand
AAGCTGGAGAGCAATTGCACCAGTGCAGCTCTCAAGGCATTTGCCGGTGTACAACTGAACTTGGAGCTAGGAGAGTCACTACCTTACACAACACACAGAATACAGCTGTTCAGTACAAAATGGTTCTCTAAAGCAGCAGGGTATGGAAGAGTTCCAATTAAACCACAGACATAAGTTCACAGGGCTTCCTGAACAGATCTACACACTCCATACACTGGTCTGCTGTTGCTCAGGGACCAGGCTACAATACTGGGCAGTATCTGTTTGATCAGAAGATCCAAATGCCAAATAAAGCCATATTTTAGAGATGGCTGAACTCCTCCCTGCATCCAACCCACTGCAAGTCTAATCTGGAACCATATCTTCTGGGCTTCACCTCACCAAACATTCTGAAGGTGTCAGACAATATTGCTGATACCTTCACACCTGATGCTCTTTTGTACAAGACAACCAAGGAATGCCTTGAACTGCTTACCTCAAAGG
>NW_011313887.1:0-507 GCF_000146605.3 Meleagris gallopavo | reverse complement strand
TAAACCTGGATCAGGTCCCTCTCAGTCGTCTTTTCTCAAGGCTAAACAGACCCAGTTCACTCAGCCTTTCTTCATAGGAGAGATCGCTCCAGGCCCTTCACCATCTTTGTGGCCCTCCGCTGGACTCTTTCCAAGAGATCCCTGTCTTTTTTGTACTGGGGAGCCCAGAACTGGACACAGTACTCCAGATGAGGCCTTACCAGGGCAGAGTAGAGGGGGAGGATCACCTCCCTCGACCTGCTGGACACGCTCTTCTTAATGCACCCAGAATGCCATTGGCCTTTTTTGGCCACGACGGCACACTGCTGGCTCATGGCCAACCTGTCGTCCACCAGGACGCCCAGGTCCCTCTCTGCAGAGCTCCTCTCCAGCAGCTCATCCCCCAGCCTGTATTGGTGCATGCAATTCTTCCTCCCTAGGTGTAAGACCCTACGCTTGCTTTTGTTGAACCTCATCCGGTTTCTTACTGCTCAGCTCTCCAGCCTGTCCAGGTCTCGCTGAATGGCA
>NW_011313886.1:0-518 GCF_000146605.3 Meleagris gallopavo | reverse complement strand
GCCTGCCCACCCGGGAGTCTGTACTGTCTCACATTAGTAACCCGGCGTGGTTCGGCAGGCAAATTGGCCCATGTTTCGCATGGCCTCTTAATATTACCTGCACCGCCCGGATCCTAATACATCTCTGTCGGAGTCTGAACTCTCCCACGGTTGTGTGGAGAGCCAGAGCGCATAGAATATCTATGCCCAAGATGTATTTCTGGACTGGGGCAATAGATACCTTATACTCCCGGGGTGGGAGACGCCCAACCCCCAGTTTTAACCACGTTTGGGTGACAGGAATAGTTTGTCCCCCAAAACCACCAATCATCACTCTGTTTCCATGAAATTTGTTGGGATCTCCATAAATGATTGATGTTTCTGCTCCAGTGTCCACTAATGCCATAACTCGCTGAATATTTTGGGGGGACCAATAAATCGGTAATTCTACATAGAGCCTCCGGTGCCGCCTGGAGGCCCTAGGGGGACTAACATCCCCCGTCACGCCATGAACTGTGCTAGGGCCAATTCTTTTGCTT
>NW_011313885.1:0-441 GCF_000146605.3 Meleagris gallopavo | reverse complement strand
CAGTTGTACACCGGCAAATGCCTTGAGAGCTGCACTGGTGCAATTGCTCTCCAGCTTGACAGTATTTGGCAGTGCAGGAGAATGCAGGCATTTGAGCTGTGCTTCCTCTCAGCCGTGCTGAAGCTGGGATTGACGTTGCAATCTCTTGCAGGTGGGTGACATCGTGTGCATTATTGATATGCCACCAAAGGAGCTGACCCCCTGATGGAGAGGCAAGCACGGCTTCCAGGTAGGCACCAGCTTCAGACTTGAGCATGCCACTTCAGTAAAGGCAGGAATCTCAGCTTAGAGCTGCTCTGCCTGCACAGGATGGCTTCTGCACGTCAAAGGTTTCCCTGTGTCAGTGCCAGAGGACCTTGCCTTTGGCTGCAAATGTTGAAAAATTATTATTACCTTTATGCAGGCCATTGTCTGCTGGGTAGTCTTACAGAGCAAGACTAT
>NW_011313883.1:0-480 GCF_000146605.3 Meleagris gallopavo | reverse complement strand
GGCCATGCTGAGCCTGTCCTGCATCTTGGAGGTCTCCCTATTTCAGATTCTAGTTTCATCATGAGTCTTCAGAGTAGTGATCTTGGCACTTGTGTAGGGAACAAAGACAGGGAACAGTGAAGAGTGCGAAGAGCAAGCTTTAAGAATAACTCAAGGAAGCACTCTAGCGTTTGCTCCATGGAGATGGAAGAAACTGATTTTGACTGACCCATGAGTACCAGTTGTTCTGCAAATTGAGAACATTGAGGCCAGTTTTTTGGAGCTCTTGTTGCTTTCCATCATTTTCTTCCAAACATCATCCAACTGCATTCTGAGAAAGGATACCCCAGAGTTGGCTTGGCATAATCAGAGTGAGTTATTTCCTTCCAACAGTTTTCTAACCAGGAGCTCAACATGCGCTGGGGAAATGCTTTCCACTAAGAGATGGACTGAAATTGGGTGACAGACAGAGGTCTGACAGGGAGTATTCCAAAGGTAATG
>NW_011313882.1:0-336 GCF_000146605.3 Meleagris gallopavo | reverse complement strand
CGCCAATGAGGGCAACAAGAAGTCCCGAAAGAGTTAAGAGGTTGAGCAAGATATCGTTACCATTGTTGATCGATCTCTGAAAATGAATGAAATTCGAAGTCTGAGAAAAGACTTTTCATGTCACCCAAATGAGCCTATTGCCACTTGGTTACTTCGATGTTGGGACAATGGGGCCAACAGTGTGTGGCTGGATAGTAGAGAAGCTCGCCAACTGGGTGGCGTTGCTAGGGACTCAGCCATTGACAGAGGTATTAGTACATGCCAGAACCAGGCCTTTACCCTCTGGAAGCGGATGTTGTTAGCTGTAAAAGAAAGATACCCCTTCAAAGATGATCT
>NW_011313881.1:0-526 GCF_000146605.3 Meleagris gallopavo | reverse complement strand
AAAGGTCATGGTATTGAGTGGATTACCATATTCCCTACCATGCACCAGCCTCAGGTAAGATTGAACGATACAATGGGTTGTTAAAAACTATGCTGAAAGCAATGGGAGGCAGTACATTTAAGCACTGGGAGAAGCATTTGGCAGAAGCCACCTGGTTAGTCAATACCAGAGGATCTATCAATCGTGGTGGTCCAACCCAGTCCAGCTCCCTACATACCGTAGAGGGAGATAAAGTCCCTGTTATACATGTAAAGAATATGTTGGGAAAGGCAGTTTGGGTTATTCCAGCCTCTGAGAAGGACAAACCTCTTCGTGGAACTGTTTTTGCCCAGGGACCTGGGTCCACTTGGTGGGTGATGCAGGAAAACGGGGATGTTCAAAGTGTACCACAAGGGAACTTGATGTTGAGGGAGTGCAGTCAGTAATTCCTTGTGCGTGTGTTTATATTTTGTTTGTATATATTAAGCATGATGTAGTGATGTGGAATAAGGGGTGGAATGTCATGGTTTCATGATTTTTCATTATC
>NW_011313880.1:0-325 GCF_000146605.3 Meleagris gallopavo | reverse complement strand
AGTCCCACATGGCCAATGTGAAAGATATTATCTGAGAGTGGAGGCTAACAATGGACCACCATGGCCTGAATGAAGTCGCATCTCTGAATTGTGCTGCTGTGCCAGACGTGCTCATCTTTCAATCTGAACTGGAATCAAAGACACCTAAATGGTATGCTACACTGATGCCTTTTTTTTTTTTCCCTATCCCTTTGGTATCAGAGTGCAGTCCACAGCTGGCTTTCATTGGGAGGAGTTGGAGCAAGATGGACATCATCAGATCCCTATGTATGTGATCAACAAAATATAATCTCACCACCAACCAGATCATAGCTCTTAATCATTA
>NW_011313879.1:0-320 GCF_000146605.3 Meleagris gallopavo | reverse complement strand
TCAAACATCAAAGAAGCGATGGCCTCCGAACAAGGCCGAATTGTCTCATTCCGGGATTAGGTTGGGATGCAACCAAGGAGGCATCAGGATTACTCCTCTCTATCCTACCTTCCAAGCTTATCCCTATCCAAGGACGAGCAGATGTCCAGAAATAATGGCCATCTGCTGAATAAGCAAATGCTCACAATTCTGGTACCTATAAATTACATCCAGTTGGCATTCTCTTACTGAGCTTGCATCAATGAAGAAAGTTCATCTAGAGGACAAGCGAGGAAAACCACTGGATGAAGTAAGAGACTGTCAGTTGGACTGTCGTGATG
>NW_011313875.1:0-318 GCF_000146605.3 Meleagris gallopavo | reverse complement strand
CCTCCAGAGCATTCTAATAGATCCCTCTGAATTTTGTTTCCTTTCCCTTATACCTAGCTTTCTGAGCTGCTGTACCAGAATTTGACAAAGAACATAATTTCTGTCTGCTATCAAAAAGTGCTGTACTTTATTGCCTTGCTGTGTATCAGGATCCCCAGATAATATGAGATTAGAATTTAGAGAATATTGTAAAACTAAGTGTGAGGGAGTGAAGGAAATATGTCTTTCGTAAATTTTCCCGTTTAGGACTGCCTTGGAAAGAAAGAGCACAAGAAGCTTAAGGATTGCTAGGGCAAAGCTCATGAGAGGTGCAAGGTT
>NW_011313874.1:0-367 GCF_000146605.3 Meleagris gallopavo | reverse complement strand
TGTTGGGGGAGTATTGGTCCTTGGAATGGGTAAGTGGTTCTTTTTTCGTTTCAGGGCTGTGATCTTGCTTTTTGGGGGATGGCAAGTGCACTGAAGGGCTGCTAGGTGTAAGAGCAGCATGTGAATCTGGAGACTGCTTCCTTTGGGGTGTGGGGTGAGCCCTTAGAATGGGGTGAGTGATTCCTGCTTTCTTTCAGAGCTGTGAGCTCTGCTTTTCTGGAGGATCTCAAGCTGGATGGCTGTCATTAATAGGGCTATGTGCTAATTGCATCCTTGCGGTGTTTTTTATGGGCATTGTGTGCATCCTTGTTGTGTTTTAAATTATGTTCTGCGTCTCTTCTGATTTCATTTTGCAGCCTGATGGAGT
>NW_011313873.1:0-474 GCF_000146605.3 Meleagris gallopavo | reverse complement strand
TGGCCCGTTCTCGGCAAGCGAGAACACGAGACCGCTGCTGACGGCTGAAAGCGGAGTTCGGGGAGAAACGCGATTTCTCGGCCAGCTACGGCAAAGTCTCCGGAGCGGTTCAGCGCGAATGCCGCTTTCTACGCGTGAGAGCGAAGGAGTGCAATTCCGATGCCGACAAGTGCGAATTCAGCCTCCTGCACTACCTGCGAGTGGGGGTTTTTTCTGCGCAGTCCTGAAAGGATCTCTCCCCACTTTCTGAAACGCTCTCCCTGAGAGCACTACAGCTGTCGCTCTCGAACTTGCAAATGCCTTATTAGAGAGGGTTTTCCCTTCCACTCTTTTCCTGTCTGAATGCAGATGTGTCGCAGTGGAAAACCTCACTAGTATGAATTGTGGCTCGAAATAAAGGCAGAGACATAGTATTCAGAGGTAGGCGTAGTGCATTCTGCATGTAGCCAAGGCGAAGTGCAAACCGCTCCTTTC
>NW_011313872.1:0-436 GCF_000146605.3 Meleagris gallopavo | reverse complement strand
CCACAGACATAAGTTTGCAGGGCTTCCTGAACAGATCTACACACTCCGTACACTGGTCTGCTGTTGCTCAGGGACCAGGCTACAATACTGGGCAGTATCTGTTTGATCAGAAGATTCAAATGCCAAACAAAGCCATATTTTTAGAGATGGCTGAACTCCTCCCTGCATCCAACCCACTGCAAGTCTAATCTGGAACCAAATCTTCTGGGCTTCACCTCACCAAACATTCTGAAGGTGTCAGACAATATTGCTGATACCTTCACACCTGATGCTCTTCTGTACATGGCATCAAGGAACGCCTTGAACTGCTTACCTCAAAGGAGAGTTCATCCGGTGCCTGGGCGACGTATCTCTTAATGACATGGGCAGCAGCAATAGCTGGAGTATTAAGAGATGACTCGTCACGGACCAGCACGGGCTTCCCCTTGGTCTCAGT
>NW_011313871.1:0-483 GCF_000146605.3 Meleagris gallopavo | reverse complement strand
AGATGCTCCAGGCCCTTCACCATCTTTGTGGCCCTCCGCTGGACTCTTTCCAAGAGATCCCTGTCTTTTTGGGTACTGGGGAGCTCAGAACTGGACACAGCACTCCAGATGAGGCCTTACCAGGGCAGAGTAGAGGGGGAGGATCACCTCCCTCGACCTGCTGGACACGCTCTTCTTAATGCACCCCAGAATGCCATTGGCCTTTTTGGCCACGAGGGCACACTGCTGGCTCATGGCCAACCTGTCGTCCACCAGGACGCCCAGGTCCCTCTCTGCAGCGCTCCTCTCCAGCAGCTCATCCCCCAGCCTGTATTGGTGCATGCAATTATTCCTCCCTAGGTGTAAGACCCTACGCTTGCTTTTGTTGAACCTCATCCAGTTTCTTACTGCTCAGCTCTCCAGCCTGTCCAGGTCTCGCTGAACGGCAGCGCAGCCTTCAGGCGTGTCAGCCAATCCTCCCAACTTCGTATCATCAGCAAACTT
>NW_011313869.1:0-508 GCF_000146605.3 Meleagris gallopavo | reverse complement strand
AGAAGAATTGAACTTCAGCAGAGGAAGATGGCAAAGACCTGTACAGCTTTTCAGATCAATTTAATACAGTGAGAGTAATTAACATCAACTAGTTGCCTTTCTGACTGCTGCAGCTACTTAGCAGCTAACCACTACTTATTTTGTGAGCATGATGTTAAGCATGACTTGTTCTCCTTAATTATCTGCCCATGCTACTTTTATTTTGCATTTTTCTTACTACTTTCTAGGCAATTAAAGCCTTAAATAACTTATTAGACAATCTTAACTGTCTGGTCTTTGTCTCTGCTTGTCATTTCTGCTGTCCTTTGCAGTTTGTGATTGTAATTAAGCAGAATTTTAGCTAGTATTTGCCCATAAGCTTAGATTCTTGGACCTTAAGCCATCTGAGGCTATAGTTCCTTTTTTTTCCTTCTCCTTATCCTACATTGTTTAGGAAGGTGACAGTGTCTTAAGCATCTGCAGGTTTAGATCACTGGTCTGTGGTTAGGCTAGCTGAAGCACTCTAGCA
>NW_011313868.1:0-413 GCF_000146605.3 Meleagris gallopavo | reverse complement strand
CAAGGAGCAGAGGGGCCCTGCCAGCACTCCTCTGCCTGTGGCAGGAGCTGTGCACAGGGATGCTGTGCTCTCACCTGGCGCCTCCGTGCTGGAGGCCTTCCTCTTCCTCTTGGACATGATTGTGCGTTGATAGCGAGCACTGCGAGAGTCCCTGCTCTCTCTGCGCCTCACCAGACCGCACTGACGCTCGGCCTGAGCCCGGCAGCCTTTGCTCTGCTCCAAGCTTCACGCGTCACAATGGCCGCTCTGTGACACCCACTGTGACATCACGGTCACCGCCTCACAGAGGGTGTGGGCGCGGGCCCTCAAGCAAGAGGGTGGCAGCCCTTGCAGGCAGCACAGAGTGAGGACCCGGTGCTGCCGTGCAGCAGAGAGGAAGGATGGCCTCCCTCAACCTGCTGGCACTGCTCCTC
>NW_011313867.1:0-511 GCF_000146605.3 Meleagris gallopavo | reverse complement strand
GGGGGACACCACTGGTTACAGGTCTCCAGCCAGACTCTGCACCACCAACGACGACCCTCTGCGCTCTGCCACTCAGCCAGTTCTCAACCCACCTCACTGTCCACTCGTCTATCCCACACTTCCTCAGCTTTGTTATAAGGATGTCGTGGGAGACAGTATCAAACGCCTTTCTAAAATCAAGGTAGATTACATCTACCGCTCTGCCCCCCATCCACCCAGCATGTGACAGCATCATAGAAGGCCACCAAGTTGGTCGAGCACGACCTCCCCTTGGTGAACCCATGCTGACTACTCCTGATAACCTCCTTTTCTCCCAGGTGTCTGGAGATGGTATCCAGCACAAGCTGTTCCATCACCTTTCCAGGGACGGAGGTGAGGCTGACAGGCCTATAATTACCCGCATCTTCCTTCTTGCCCTTTTTGAAGACCGGAGTGACATTGGCTATCCTCCAGTCTTCAGGGACCTCCCCTGTTGTCCAAGACCTCTCAAAAATGATGGAGAGCGGTTCGG
>NW_011313866.1:0-458 GCF_000146605.3 Meleagris gallopavo | reverse complement strand
GCCAGGAGGGATGTGTGGAGATGGGGACCAACGTCACCTCTGTGTGGAGACAAGGACCAATGTCACCATCCAGTGCAGGAACAAGGATAAAGGGACCTCCTTCCTCCTGCACAAGGATGGGTGCTCAGCCCCTGTCCAGCGCCAGGACCCTGATGGTGCTGGCACGGCCTCTTTCACCCTCTTAGCAGTGACCCTGGCAGACTCTGGTACCTACAGATGCTCCTCTCGCAGCAGGAACTTCCCCCTTTTGTGTCCTCACCCCTTGGGGACAGCGTGACGCTGGAGGTGACTCCCACACCTACACCCCCAGGTAGGTTCAAGCCTCCTTATTTTGTTGCCCCCGCTGTCACCCACGGGTGGCAGTGTCATCTCATCCATCCGTGTGCAGGTGATGCTGGGGATGAACACAGCCAAATACCTGCACCCCCCAGGGCTGAGTTGGTGTCCCATGGGAACCT
>NW_011313863.1:0-420 GCF_000146605.3 Meleagris gallopavo | reverse complement strand
TCTGCTTTTCTGGAGGATCTCAAGCTGGATGGCTGTAATTAATAGGGCTATGTGCTAATTGCATCCATGCGGTGTTTCTTTAAGGGCATTGTGTGCATCCTTGTTGTGTTTTAAATTATGTTCTGTGTCTCTTCTGATTTCATTTTGCAGCCTGATGGAGTTGAAGGATTGCCTGGGCTCCTCCAGTCAGTGGTGTGAGATGTGTCCAGCAGGTAATGAACATCATGCACCCCATGTTGGTGCGCTGCTTGTATGCAGGTAGGTTTGCGATGCGATCCGACTGCCCCATGCTGACCATCCACAGCTAGATCAAGTTGCTCAGAGTCTGAGCCAGGCTCACCTTGAAAGGGCCAGCACATCCACCATGTCTCTGGCAACCTGTGCCACTGCCTCAGCACCCTCACTGTACAAGACGTTTTC
>NW_011313855.1:0-407 GCF_000146605.3 Meleagris gallopavo | reverse complement strand
AAAGGTCGATGGGGCCCCCAGCACAGGAAAGATGCAGAGCTCTTGAAAGGGTCCAGAGGAGGGCCACTAAGATGATCAGAGGGCTGGAGCACCTCTGCTATGAAGAAAGGGAACTGGGCTTGTTTAGCTTGGAGAAGAGAAGGCTCCAGGGAGACCTCATTGTGGCCTTCCAGTACTTGAAGGGTGCGTGTAAAGAGGAGGGGGAATGACATGGGTTGGCAGTGACAGGACAAGGAGGAATGGTTTTAAACTGAGACAGGGGAGGTTTAGGTTAGGTATGAGGAGGAAGTTTTTCGCTCAGAGGGTGGTGAGGCACTGGAACAGGTTGCCCAAGGGGGTTGTGGGTGCCCCATCCCTGGAGGCATTCAAGGCCAGGCTGGATGTGGCTCTGGGCAGCCTGGTCTGCT
>NW_011313852.1:0-424 GCF_000146605.3 Meleagris gallopavo | reverse complement strand
CCCCTTGGCTTTGTGTTGCCACATTCATGTCGGCATTCAGTTTTGGCGTTCCCTGCCGTATTGTCTGGGCCGTCATCCTTGGCATTTCCTTCCATGTTCTCTTCGGCCTTGCCTTTGGGCATTCCCTTGCCCTCCTGTTTTTGTGGCAACACCTGGGGCGGGGTGCAGCCCTGCGAGCACAGCTGGGGGCAGTTTGGCTGTGGAGTGGGGCAGAGCCAGGCTCCACCCCTCCCTGATCCCATGTAAGGGCTGGGAAGAGTAGGGGCAGCATCTGAACCTGTGGAGTGCTTCCTTTGGAGTATGCCTTGTTTCTTTTGGTGATGGAGTGAGTGTTATTTTTTTTTTTTTTTTTCTTCCTCCATTGTGGAGCTGCTCTCTCTGTTTTTTAGCAGGGAACCCTGAGCGTACTTAAGGGCTGGTAGGT
>NW_011313851.1:0-327 GCF_000146605.3 Meleagris gallopavo | reverse complement strand
AAATTGCTTAAGAAAATCCTTCCCCCTAATTTAGCATTACAACAAATCCAGTGGAAGTTATTATATTTTGGTACAAAATGTTGTTGATATCCTTGATTTGTTTTTGTTCTCGGTAGGGAAATTTTGTCTCCCTCTACAGAATTTTAAGGAAATATGTGTAAAGATGTCCAAGATGGAGAGAAGAAGGGAGTCCACAAGAAGCGTTTTAAAAACTGCTGGAGTCAGGAAGCAGAATGTTCAGACCTTCTTACAATAGTTCTAGCATTGAAAGCTTTGATCCATTTAGCTTATTTGAATGTGACACTGAGAATATAAGCCAGAACTTCC
>NW_011313849.1:0-365 GCF_000146605.3 Meleagris gallopavo | reverse complement strand
AAACCCTTTGCGATCCACCCACGATTTATTAGAAATTTGGAAATGAGTATTGCACATTTCCTTCCTTCCATTTGCTATCTTCTGCCAGCTGTGTTAAGGACTCAATAAAAAAGCCATCCATCCTCTTTTGTCTAACCAATAGTTCTCTAGTCTCAAAGTTACAAATGAACAGCACAATAAATTAAATGTTTTGACAGGGAAGATGTATGGGTTCACAGCACTGTTTGATCTATGTTTTTAAAGGAGAAAGCACTGAAACACATAGCTTTAGTTCAGCTATCGATTACTGGAAAAATGTGTTTAAATAAAGAGTACAGAACATCTCTTTCCACTTTTTCATCCAACCATGGAATTATTCTAATTCA
>NW_011313846.1:0-445 GCF_000146605.3 Meleagris gallopavo | reverse complement strand
TACCACATTCACTTGGAAATTGGGCCTGTTCTTCCAAAAGATGATATTTTCTCCCAGGCATACCTGTTTTCTTCAACCAACTCACGTTTTCTCCCAAAAAGACTAGATGACAAGACCAAATAGGACACTTGCAACCAAGGATAGGACATCTTCTCCCACAAATACCACTTGTCTCCCTAGGATAGGACATTTTCCCTAAATGCTATGGCAGTTCTGCTAAGAAATACTCCTTTCCTTCCCTAAATGGGACATATGCACCCACAAAGACCACGACTCCGAGAAATTCCTCCCAGTTCCTCCCAATTACACTCCATTACATTCCTCATCATGACACTTACTCCCAGACTTTTGGCATTTTACTGCGGAAAGACCATTTCGATCCAGAATATATGCCATTGGCCATCACAAACACCAATTGCCTCACAAAGATGTGGCACATCCCACC
>NW_011313844.1:0-526 GCF_000146605.3 Meleagris gallopavo | reverse complement strand
GAGCCGGGCACTCGCTGGTGGCACGGCAGGGTGCAGCTGCGACAACCCACACGGCAGCTCAGGCAGGAACCCCGGGGGGATGGTGGAAGGCCCCCCAGAAGTGGTCAGCGGGCGTCCCAGAGGCAGCCTGTGTGCTGAGCTCCCTGTTGTCCCTGGGGTTGTCAGGGAGCTCAGCAATGAAGCATCCTGGGGCAGGGTTGCTGGGGTTCTCACGGGGGACCTCAACAGCTCTTGCCACCTCTGAAAATACAAGAACATCCCCCAAAATGGCGATGACAGCCTTCCCACACCCGCTCTGTGCAAACACGCACCTGCAGCTCTGCAGCCCCCAAACTCACCATTGATCCACGAGAGCAAACCCTGGATGTCCGTGATGTCCTTCGGCACATCCGAGCTGGTCACTGCTGCTGGGAAAAAAAAGCAAAAAAATCCCAAGGAGTCAATAGCCAGCTCTCCCGTACCGTGGTCACAGGAAGGGATCTCGGGTGAACGCTGGGTTCCCATTATAAAACAGGACAGGAAAGGA
>NW_011313843.1:0-301 GCF_000146605.3 Meleagris gallopavo | reverse complement strand
GTTTCCCACGTCCCTGCCTGTCCCCGTGCGGAGCTCCCGGAGCTGGGTCCGAGCCTCCTGACATCGTACGTTTCAAGAAAGACCACGAAACAACTCTCCCCGTCACGGGACACGAGGGGATGCGGGGAAACGAGCCTTCAGAGCCACAGGGAGATCCGCATCTCGTACCCACGTGGGCTCGCAGCCGGGAACGGAAGGCTGTGCTGCCGTTCTGCCGCCTCAGCGCTGGCGCAGCGCTTCGTGGGCACCGCCGCGGCCGTGCTGCTCCAGCCGATGTTCTCCGTCCTTCTGAAAAGGAGGA
>NW_011313842.1:0-488 GCF_000146605.3 Meleagris gallopavo | reverse complement strand
GGACGCAGTGCTGCACATGGGGCCGCACACCACGAGCCGAGTCGAGGGGGACAATCACCTCCCTCTCCCTGCTGGTCGCTCCTCTTTGAATGCAGCCCAGGATCTAGTTGGCCTTCTGGGCTGCAAGTGCACACTACTGGCTTATGTCCAGCTCTTTGTCCACCAGGATCCCCGAGTCCTCCGCAGGGCTGCTCCCAAGGGCTTCTACGCCCAGTTGGTACAAGCATCTGGGTTTCCCCTTCATCAGGGACATCAACAGTGGGGTTGAGTGCACCCTAAGGACACCAAGCTGTGGGGTGCAGTGACACAGCAGAGGGACGGGATGCCATCCACAGAGACCTCAACAGGCTGAGCAGTGGGCACAAATCCAAGTGCAGGGTCAGTAGCTGGGATGAGGGAACACCCACCACCAAAACATGCTAGGGGATGAAAGGACTGAGCGTAGTCCTGCTCCATAAGGCCTGGGAGTACTGGTGGGTGGGAGCTGG
>NW_011313839.1:0-487 GCF_000146605.3 Meleagris gallopavo | reverse complement strand
CAGGACCTGCCTTTAAGGGACCCGCGCTGGCTAGGGCCCGGTCCCCTGGTTGTCCCGCACACGCCTGTGATGTCGCTCCGGGTGATCTGCTCCACGACCTTCCCCGATACCGAGGTCAGGCTGACAGGCCTGTAGTTCCCCGGATCCTCCATCCGACCCTTCTTGTAGGTGGGCGTCTGTCTCGCTCCAACTATCGGTAGCGAGATGGTTCGTTGTATACGCATACCCGACGTGAGATTAAGACCCAGAAAGGATCCAAATATTTGCCCAACCAGTTTATTGTGAAAGGTTTTGGTTAACTAGGCCTGAGGATGGGAGGTGGGACGAAGAAAGCAATAGTAAAAAGACAGAAAAGAAAAGCGAGGATTTGTTACAGGAAGGCAGAGATTGTTACCACCGCAGTGTCACAATGTTTCATGATCCTGTTGGCAGCGGGGGTGGGGGGTGCAGGTTCTCTTTCTCGGTCGATCACAGGCGGAAGGAAAAC
>NW_011313838.1:0-412 GCF_000146605.3 Meleagris gallopavo | reverse complement strand
CCAACAAGTAGGAAGGAAGAAAAAAAAGAAAAAAAAAATACACTCACTCCATCACCAAAGAACAAGGCATACTCCAAGGAAGCACTCCCCAGGTTCAGATGCTGCCCCTACTCTTCCCAGCCCTTAAATGGGATCAGGGAGGGGTGGAGCCTGGCTCTGCCCCACTCCACAGCCAAACTGCCCCCAGCTGTGCTCGCAGGGCTGCACCCCGCCCCAGGTGCGGGTTCCACAAAAACAGGAGGGCAAGGGAATGCCCAGGCAAAGGCAAGGGCCAAGAGAACATGGAAGGAAATGCCAAGGATGACGGCCCAGACAATACGGCAGGGAACGCCAAAACTGAATGCCGACATGAATGTGGCAACACAAAGCCAAGGGGTCATTAGGCCAAGAGAATGGGGCAAGGAACACAAAA
>NW_011313833.1:0-468 GCF_000146605.3 Meleagris gallopavo | reverse complement strand
GCTATGAGTCTGTGTCTAAATGGTGGTACTTAAGCTGTGTGAAGTCCCTGGAGAGGCCGAACAGTGTGAAGGTGCTTCAACTCATAGCTGTGCAACCCAGGAGTGAAGTGTGTTCATCAGCTTTCGCACCTGGTAGCGTTTTGTTTCCTCGTGCAGCTTTGCTCTGAGCAATGTAGAGCTGCCAGGCAGACCTGGGTCCATTTGCTGCTATCAGCAGGAATGAGAGCAGTAACACTTTCTGTAAGTGCAGTGCAGTTGAAGAAGGACCTAGTTTGGGCTGTAAAAATAGTGCATTTGAGGGATTTTTGCTGAGTTGGGCTAACAGGACGAGCTTACACCGGTAAGCTATGGAGCTCTGAAGGGGAGCTGTGGGCTCCGGTACCTCAGGAGGGGATGTGCGTGCTCTTTAATGTGCGTGCAGTCTGCTTGTGCTATGGCAGAAGGGCTTTGACAGCTGGGACCGTGTTT
>NW_011313832.1:0-434 GCF_000146605.3 Meleagris gallopavo | reverse complement strand
ACACTGCATTATTAGGTTCAGGTCAAAAGTAGTTCATTGCACACAGCATCTCGCTATTCCTAGCTATGGTAGAATTGGTAACAGTATGCACTAAACCACCCAATTATGCAAAAGTAAGCAAACAAAAATAAGGTATGTCTTCTGCGTTTTAGTTTTGGATATATTTTGTACCATCTTTTGTATCATTTTATACTGATAGGATAGTTAATATTTTCTCTTGTTTCTGTCCGTAGTCAGGGATTTGGCTGCCATCCACAGAAATGCATTTTTTTGCTGCAATTACTCATTCTGTGCCCTCATGTCTGTGTAATTTTTTCTCTCATTATTTTCCATTAATAGTCCACATATGTGAAGCTATGTCACTGCTTTTCATTACTAATTGTTTTTTTGATCTTGTAATGTTAAACAGAACAACAAACTGTAGCATCTGATTA
>NW_011313829.1:0-321 GCF_000146605.3 Meleagris gallopavo | reverse complement strand
GGTTGGACTAGCTGATCTCCAGAGGTCCCTTCTCACCCCTAGAATTCTGTGATTCTACATGGCAGTGAAGCTGCAGCTCAACCTGCCTTTAACCAACACGTTCAAATCTGCTGGCCAAGCTTTGTGTACTCCCAATTCCTCAGTCTTACATCTTTTCACTTCCCTGCTGGCAAGTTCTCAGGTAAAATGTAATATGTTCTTTCTGGGCTCCGAGCCCAGTCAGCATATTAATATTTTTACCCCTGTGTGCAGCCCCTCTGAAGTCCCATATGGTACGTTTTTCAAACCGACTGCCAAATTTCAAACCATAGTGCTGAAAAT
>NW_011313828.1:0-349 GCF_000146605.3 Meleagris gallopavo | reverse complement strand
CTCACTCCATCACCAAAGAACAAGGCATACTCCAAAGGAAGCACTCCCCAGGTTCACATGCTGCCCCTACTCTTCCCAGCCCTTAAATGGGATCAGGGAGGGGTGGAGCCTGGCTCTGCCCCACTCCACAGCCAAACTGCCCCCAGCTGTGCTCGCAGGGCTGCACCACGCCCCAGGTGTTGCCACAAAAACAGGAGGGCAAGGGAATGCCCAGGCAAAGGCAAGGGCCAAGAGAACATGGAAGGAAATGCCAAGGATGCAAGGAAGGAAATGCCAAGGAAATGCCAAGGCGCTCCTGAGCGCCCCTCCTCTCCTGGCTGCACGCTGGTGGCAGGTGGAGGCAGGAACA
>NW_011313827.1:0-490 GCF_000146605.3 Meleagris gallopavo | reverse complement strand
CAAAACTTGACAACTGAGAAATCCCACGCTGATCTTTGTTGTCCATCCCTGAACAGGTGGACTTACATTTAAAAAGAACTTCCACAGTAAATAGTTGAAATGTGACAGTATGCGTTTTGGAGCAGGTCGGGCCCCACAGTTTCCACAAACAAGGAGGTCAAATAGTTTTAAAATTCATGGGGTTTGCTCCGCAGCCCCAGGACATAAGGTGTAACGGAAGACCAAGACTTGGATTTTCTCAATGGCTTCAGAAAGTCAAACAAAAATTCAGACTGAAAGCACTGTTCACAAGGAAATTCACTCAACCTGGGCACACATCTTTCAAAAATCCACCTGTTTACCAGCCCAAGTGTCTCTCACTGTGTCCAGCGTGTTAATCTGCCCACTTTGGTCTCCCTGCAGTAATGCCGTTAGAGCAGACCACTTGCCTTAAGCAGCAGATTAACAGCGGCACCAAAACGTCCATGACTTCAAAACAGGAGGATGCTGG
>NW_011313826.1:0-439 GCF_000146605.3 Meleagris gallopavo | reverse complement strand
GATTGGATTAACTATATCTATTATAACCAACAGCGATTTATAAACTATACAAAAAGTGCCATCAAGGGAATTGCAGAACAATTAGATGCCACAAGTAGAATGGCCTAGGGAAAATAGGATTGCTCTAGATATGATGTTAGCAAGAAAAGGAGGTGTATGTGTAATGTTGGGTACTCGCTGTTGCACCTTTATCCCCAATAACACAGCTCCAGATGGCACAATAACAAAGGCATTGCAAGGACTTACCACCCTTGCTGACGAATTGGCAGAGAATTCAGGAATAGATACCTCTATCACTGGATGGTTGGACTCCTGGTTTGGTAAATGGAAAGGGGCAATTATATCAATATTTACTTCTTTGATTACAGTAGCAGGAGCCTTAGTAGCCATCGGGTGCTGTGTTATCCCCTGTGTGAGAGGACTGGTACAGCGATTAATT
>NW_011313823.1:0-322 GCF_000146605.3 Meleagris gallopavo | reverse complement strand
TTTCTATTCTTGCTGGCGTAATTAGCATTAGGTGAAAGACTGTGAATGTTTTCTTTTAACTAATTTATTGTATACACACACACACACACACACACAATAATGCACGCATGAGCTCAGTTTCTCATAACTGTAAAAAATAAGCACTGCATAATTTTAACACACAGATGATGGATTGTTTTGGGCTGGCATGCTGCTTTTGGATTAAGAAGTAGTGAAGCCTGGGTGAAAAGTCCTTTGAGGGAGGCCAATCCCCTTACTACCAGTGTATGTTTGAACAAACAGTATGAAAATCTCTATTTTGAAAGTGACATCTAAGATGTAC
>NW_011313822.1:0-502 GCF_000146605.3 Meleagris gallopavo | reverse complement strand
CGGGGAACTACCAGCATGGCAGTCTCACCTCTGTGCTGGTCACGGATCATGGAGCAGATCATCCTGGAAGTGACTCTCAAGCACACATTCCAGTGCGTCACCACCCTGGGCGTGAAAAAGTGCCTCCTAATAACCAACCCTAAAACCTCCCCTGTCTCACTTGAAAACCATTTCCCCTTGTCCTATCGCTATCCACCCTCCTAAACAGCCGTTGCCCCCTCCTGCTTATGCGCTCCCTTCGAGTCTTGGAAGGCTGTCATGAGCTATCTCCAGAGCTTTCTCTTCTCCCACAGAAACAATCCCAGTTCCCTCAACATTTCTTTCTAAGAGAGGTGCTCCAGCCCTCTGATCATCTTCGTGGCCCTTCTCTGGACCTGCTCCAAAAGCTCCACATCATTCCTGTGCTGGAGCCCCAGGCCTGGACGCAGTGCTGCACATGGGGCCGCACCAGAGCCGAGTCGAGGGGGACAATCACCTCCCTCTCCCTGCTGGTCGCTCCTCT
>NW_011313820.1:0-520 GCF_000146605.3 Meleagris gallopavo | reverse complement strand
CTTAGCGATGCCTCTAGATGCACGTGTGACACCAAAGCACACTCTAGTGTAGTCAGTGTAATGATGAATATACGTCTTGTTTCCTTTAGCCTATATTTTTAGATCAGGAGGACAGATTTGTTCTGGATAGATTTTCAGCTTAGCACCAGAATCCCCTTGCAGCCCCCCATCCCTGTCACTCATGAGGGCTTGAGCTCCACAGGAAAGAAGTATTGCCAATAATTACAATGCATGGTTTTAAAATTGATTGAATAAATAGTCTATAATATGAACAGTCCTGGTGAATGATGTGGGAAGACATCCCAGAAGTTTTCAACAGAAATACTTAAAGGCAGCCTTTCCAGGTTTCTTTGAGAACTTTTCAACGCAAGGAATTTTAAGTGCAAAGATTTCTTAGACTTCAGATTGGCAGTGTTTCTATCTAAGCCGGCAGCCTTTAAACCCGTACCTAAACCGAAGCTTGCTCATCTAAGTGGAGGCACCTTAGCTATGTTCTAAGTCTGCATGGAAAATGAGTTTC
>NW_011313819.1:0-497 GCF_000146605.3 Meleagris gallopavo | reverse complement strand
CATAGTTAGCTGTCCTGTCTCTGGAATGGCAGGGTAGCGTGCTGGACGGTAAAGCCACCAATTAACAGAGAAGCAGCAGATTGGTGGCTGGAATTCTGGAGTTGTAGCTGATAGGACGACTGGCTGCAGTGAGTCAAGCATCCTTCAGCTTGATCCAGGTCCAAGAGTGCGCAGCCAGAAAGTCGTGTGGCCTTCGTCAGAAGAGCACCAGGTGACCCCTGAGAGATACACGCGTGTGTCACAGAACTGAGACTGGGGGCGAGGACAGAAGTCGGTCCTTTTGGGGACTGGCTGTAATAACCCGACCTGTGCTTGGACTTCCACCAGACTGCGAGCTCGGGCTTTACAGGCTAGAGGCGGAGCTAATACAGAGACTTCTGGGTTTTCAAAGAGGAACCAGAAGGCTGAGAAGCGGGTGCTTCATTGGACGTTTTTCCTGGCTGTCCTACTGAAGGATTCTGCCTGTCCATCGGCACGTCTGGTTGGTTTGGCTGGCG
>NW_011313818.1:0-487 GCF_000146605.3 Meleagris gallopavo | reverse complement strand
AAAAAGGTAGACAGCACACCTCGTTAGGAAGGATAGAAGTGTGACGCGGGAACTACCAGCATGTCAGTCTCACCTCTGTGCTGGTCACGGATCATGGAGCAGATCATCCTGGAAGTGACTCTCAAGCACACATTCCAGTGCGTCACCACCCTGTGCGTGAAAAGCTGCCTCCTAAGAACCAACCTAAACCTCCCCTGTCTCACTTGAAAACCATTTCCCCTTGTCCTATCGCTATCCACCCTCCTAAACAGCCGTTGCTCCCTCCTGCTTATGCGCTCCCTTCGAGTCTTGGAAGGCTGTCATGAGCTATCTCCAGAGCTTTCTCTTCTCCCACAGAAACAATCCCAGTTCCGTCAACATTTCTTTCTAAGAGAGGTGCTCCAGCCCTCTGATCATCTTCATGGCCCTTCTCTGGACCTGCTCCAAAAGCTCCACATCATTCCCGTGCTGGAGCCCCAGGCCTGGACGCAGTGCTGCACGTGGGGCC
>NW_011313817.1:0-473 GCF_000146605.3 Meleagris gallopavo | reverse complement strand
GCTAACACGAAGTACTAATGATGAGTAGAAGATGCGAGTGCTGCTCCAGAGGGCTCCAGACTGAGGCCAGTGGGGAAGAAGCATTGATCTGCTTGAGGGCCCTACAGAGGGGACAGGATGGCTGGCTGGATGGGCCGAGTGCAACTGGATGAGGATGAGGCCCAAGAAGACCAAGTGCTGGCTGCTGCTCTTTGCTCACAACAACCCCAGGCAACAGCACAGCGCTGCAGCACCGCGCCCAGGTGCCCAAGGAGGCCAAGGGCATCCTGGCTTGTAGCGGAAACGGTGCAGCCAGCAGGAGCAGGAGGTGATCGTGCCCCCGTAGCCGGCACTGGTGAGGCCGCACCTCAAGTGCTGTATTCTGTTCCGGGCCCCTCACTGCAAGAAAGACATGGAGGCCCTGCAGTGTGTCCGTGGAAGGGCAACGGGGCAGGAAAGGGTCAGGAACAAAAGTCCCCTGAGGAGCGGCGGAA
>NW_011313815.1:0-463 GCF_000146605.3 Meleagris gallopavo | reverse complement strand
TGGGGAGGTGCTGAATTTTCTCAGACTGCTTTTCCGAGCCACTGGAAGAAGAGGAGCTCAAAATAACCATGCGGTCAGAGATGTGTTTATGGCAAAGGACGCAGTCATAATTAAGAGCAGCTCACTGTATCAAAACAGGCAAACAAATCCCTAGCAAATGGGGGCAGGGAACTGAGAGAGCTTCGCTGCCACACTTTCATCAAGCTTCTCCTGCGTGCAAAACACCATAATGACAGTGATGGTTTTCTTCTTGTCAAGGTTGGGTTTGCACATTCTCAGCAACTGGATGCCATATTCTAATCTAAGCCCAGAAGTCTGCTGTCCCCTCAATAGTAAAAGCGTAGTTCAAGGGTCTTGGAGAAGGCCTGCATTTGATCAAGGTGTCAGATCAAGATAAAGCTAATGCAGGAAGACACTCACCTGCTCCATCTGCCATGTCTGATCCTGATTTGGAGCAGAAGAG
>NW_011313814.1:0-444 GCF_000146605.3 Meleagris gallopavo | reverse complement strand
GGCTGTTACCAGGTTCCCTTGGAGCCTTCACTTTTCCAGGCTGAACAGCCCAGCTCTCCTTGCTTACAGGACGAGGGGGTTTCCCATCCTTCGGGTCGTGTTTGTGGCTGTACTCTGGATGCACTCGCACAGCTCCATGTCTCCCTGCACTGAGGACTCCACATCTGGACGCAGCACTGCAGGTGAGGCCTGACCAGCGCAGAGCAGAGGGATGGGGGATCTCCTCCCTTCGCCCGCTGACTGCGCATCTTTGGATGCAGCCCAGGATACGGTTGGCTTTCTGGGCTGGAAGGGCCCACTGCTGGCTTGTGTCCAGCTCCCACCCACCAGTACTCCCAGGCCTTATGGAGCAGGACTACGCTCAGTCCTTTCATCCCCTAGCATGTTTTGGTGGTGGCTGTTCCCTCATCCCAGCTACTGACCCTGCACTTGGATTTTGTGGCC
>NW_011313812.1:0-465 GCF_000146605.3 Meleagris gallopavo | reverse complement strand
CCTGGAAGTGACTCTCACGCACACATTCCAGTGCGTCACCACCCTGAGCGTGAAAAGCCTGCCTCCTAATAACCAACCTAAACCTCCCCTGTCTCACTTGAAAACCATTTCCCCCTTGTCCTATCGCTATCCACCCTCCTAAACAGCCGTTGCCACCTCCTGCTTATGCGCTCCCTTCGAGTCTTGGAACGCTGTCATGAGCTATCTCCAGAGCTTTCTCTTCTCCCACAGAAACAATCCCAGTTCCCTCAACATTTCTTTCTAAGAGAGGTGCTCCAGCCCTCTGATCATCTTCGTGGCCCTTCTCTGGACCTGCTCCAAAAGCTCCACATCATTCCCGTGCTGGAGCCCCAGGCCTGGACGCAGTGCTGCACATGGGGCCGCACACCAGAGCCGAGTCGAGGGGGACAATCACCTCCCTCTTCCTGCTGGTCGCTCCTCTTTGAATGCAGCCCAGGATACAGT
>NW_011313808.1:0-522 GCF_000146605.3 Meleagris gallopavo | reverse complement strand
CGCGAATAAAATCTGCTTTACGAGAGAAACCGTACCTGGAAAATTATTTGGATATTGCCAACAGCGTTCAAGAAAAGTTTAGACGTCGTGCTGAGGGACGTGGTTTAGTGGTGAATACTGGTGGTAGGGGATGGTTGGATCGGGTGGTCTTGGAGGTCTTTTCCAACCGTGGTGATTCCGTGTGTTTTGATGCGTTTGCATTTGTCTCTTCTAAAAGTGTATTGCGACTAAAAACCAGTCCCACGTCCCAGCTGGTTTTCAGGGTACCACATTTCCTTTGAAATGCTCTTTGAAATGAAATTTCCTTCCTCTTGCTCTTAGAGAAACTGAACGCTCACTTTAGAAGGAAAACAGAGAACAGGCGTCTGCTGCCAAGCTCCCTGGAAATGCCGGTTCTCTCTCCCACCCTCTCCAGGCATTCGGCTGGCCATCTCTAAGAGGGCACGCGTGTTCCGGGGCTGTCTGCTGCCTGAAGAGCATCCAGCCAAACGAACGTGGAACCCAAGGCCAAGCACCAGACCC
>NW_011313807.1:0-498 GCF_000146605.3 Meleagris gallopavo | reverse complement strand
GCAAAGGTCAAGACCAGCAATGAGTAGCAAAAGTTACTCTATTTTCACTTTCACCACTCCCCCTTCAAAGTATATACATACAAGAAAATGTGAATCCTCACTAATACCAACAGAGGAAAGCTCAGAATTAAGTTTGACCAAGAACTCCTCAGTTCCTAAGACCTATAAATTATGCTCACATGAAGGTCTGTGCTAATTTCTACTGCCATACATCTGCTAGAATTATACACTCGGACTATGAGAATCTTTCCAGCACTACTTCAAGCAGTTGTGTCAGATAAGTGCACTGGTTTTAAATACTTATCACTCAGTTGTAGCATTAATCCACAATTTTCCATTAACAAGTCAACCAAAAAATGATCTTTCAACGAGGAAAGAAAAATACATGACAGTAACTAGCTGCAAGGCCTTGTGATTAAGGCTGCCATCAGAAGCCCTGCCCACCTACAAGCTTCTATGGAGCCAGACACTCCTCTCCCATTCAATGCCTGTGGATTA
>NW_011313806.1:0-508 GCF_000146605.3 Meleagris gallopavo | reverse complement strand
TTGACAGCCTGCTAACTTAATGAGCACTGTGTGCTCCTCAGGTAGCAGGATGCTTTGGATCTGCTTTTCTCTCGCCATATTTTTGTTGCCTTTGCTTTGTTGCCTGACAGCCAGAGTAATGGCTTATTTTGATGATGGCTCAACATAACTCAGGACAGATGTGAAAATATAGCAGTTTAAGCATTCACTTCAAATACCGAGTGGCTGTTTCAGAAACAAAATTCACTAAGTCTAAAAATACAAACACCACCATATAGCTAGTTTGGTAGTACACACTGTAAATAGGTACGTGCTTGTATTTGCTGGATGACTATCTATTGTTTTGTACTTCTAATGTGGGGAGCCAAAACTGAGCAAATGATGAGCAAATTGCTGTTTGGTGTTCAAGTAATACTGACACATCCAGATGCTTTTTCTTTACATGTAATGTAATGTAATCTTTACATCAGCTTGCAGTTTTTTCTTAGTTGTTTTTCCCTTCTTTTTTTTGTCAATCTTTTCAATTTTT
>NW_011313805.1:0-379 GCF_000146605.3 Meleagris gallopavo | reverse complement strand
GTCCAGCTCCCACCCACCAGGTTACACCCAGGCCCTTATGGAGCAGGCTACGCTCAGTCCTTTCATCCCCTAGCATGTTTTTGGTGGTGGGTGTTCCCTCATCCCAGCTACTGACCCTGCACTTGGATTTGTGCCCACTGCTCAGCCTGTTGAGGTCTCTGTGGATGGCATCCCGTCCCTCTGCTGTGTCACTGCACCCCACAGCTTGGTGTCCTTAGGGTGCACTCAACCCCACTGTTGATGTCCCTGATGAAGGGGAAACCCAGATGCTTGTACCAACTGGGCGTAGAAGCCCTTGGGAGCAGCCCTGCGGAGGACTCGGGGATCCTGGTGGACAAAGAGCTGGACATAAGCCAGTAGTGTGCACTTGCAGCCCAGA
>NW_011313804.1:0-373 GCF_000146605.3 Meleagris gallopavo | reverse complement strand
AATATTCCTTCTTTTCGTCTCTTGACCTTTTCAAAAATGAAAGGTTGTAATTTACATGTGCTATAGTTTCTAATTACCTTTTCACAATATCTGCTGGTTTTGTTGTTTTCTTCCTCCTCTGGGGGAGGATGTGGTGGAGATGAAAAGGCAGCAGCATTTCTCCTCTCATCTCCATCTCTGCTCAAAACAGCGCTGCCCCAGAGCAGCCCCTGCTCCCGCCCAGCCCCAGCCAGCATTTCCCGAGCACCCACCAGTGATTGCAAGCGATGGTTCTACTGTGAATTTTTAATTAAGAATTCTACAGTTTTTAATTACGGGAACGGGTTATCTGAAAACCATATGTCTGCCTGCTTTTATGTATGTGCTCACGCCT
>NW_011313799.1:0-478 GCF_000146605.3 Meleagris gallopavo | reverse complement strand
ATCAGTTAATCCAGCAGATTAACTGGATCTGGGTTTCTGGATGCTTCTCGTGGCTTCTGAAGGGAGCTTTGCTCCTTGTACACCTCCATTGGTACAGCTGAGTGCCAGGCCACTAGACATCAGCTCTTGGAGGCGACGTGCTCAGCGATGTGCTCACTACATCCTGCAGTGTTCTGTAGGCAGGAAGGATTTTGGGTTTGAAAACTTATCCCCTTTTTTTTTCCTCCCTTCCCCCCTCAGCTCTGCCAAGATCCATGTGACCATGGCCTCAACAGCTGGGCATGTCACTGAGCCATGGACCCTTCCAAACCCCATGCTGCAGCCCATCTTTATCCAGGAGGAGCAGCACGGGAGCATGGGCACAACCTGCCTGTTATCCAAACATACACAAGGAAGGACGTGCTCACCTGTTAATATGATGCTCAGGATCCACAAACACACAACTGACCCTCCTCCCATGGCTGAATCTACTCACTCT
>NW_011313798.1:0-415 GCF_000146605.3 Meleagris gallopavo | reverse complement strand
GGAGACCGCTGCTGACGGCTGAAGCTTCGTCGAGGAGAAGCGCTATTCTCGGACAGCTACGGCATAGTCTCCGGAGCGGTTCAGAGTGAATGCCGCTCTCTGAGCATGAGAGCGAAGGAGTGCGATTCCGATGCCGACAGCTGCGAATTCAGCCTCCTGCACTACCTGCGAGTGGGGGTTTTTTCTCCTCAGTCCTGAAAGGATCTCTCCCTCTTTCTGAAACGCTCTCCCTGAGAGCACTACGTCTGTCGTTCCTGGAACTTGCAAATGCCTTATTAGAGCGGGTTTTCCCTTCCACTCTTTTCCTGTCTGAATGCAGATGTGTAGCAGTGGAGAACCTCACAGGGACGAATTTTGCCTCGAAATAAAGGCAGAGACATAGTATTCAGAGCTAGTCGAGTGCATCCTGCACTTT
>NW_011313795.1:0-496 GCF_000146605.3 Meleagris gallopavo | reverse complement strand
TTGCTTTTATCCTCCTTTCCTGGCTATCTCAGAGTTTTCTGCTGTGGTTCTATCTGGAACAATCACAGTCTGGCCTGTGGTGCTTTATGAGAGATTTATGCCTAAATCACTATTGAAAGCGTCGCCTACAAGGTTTTGCAGTATTTTGATTAAAACTAGTAATTGTTGAATATCAGCAATACTAACCCAGGTTTTTATCCATTTCTCACTCTCACACACGTATTTCTATTCCACCTTTTTTTTCTCATGTACTTCCTTTTTTTCCCTTGTTTCAAGAAGGTTCACTAACTAACCATTCAGCAGTTAGGCATCAAATAAAATGATTTCTTGCTTTATCTCTTGTGGTGTTCTTATCCAGTGTAACAATAAAAATCAGAATATCTCATCTGTTTGGCTGTAATTCCATCACTTAGTGGCTTTAGCATGTAATTCCTGACCCAGCAAAATATGCAAGTATATATTTGACTTCCCACATGGGTTCTGTCCCACTGCTTGT
>NW_011313793.1:0-511 GCF_000146605.3 Meleagris gallopavo | reverse complement strand
TAGGTGGTAACCGTGTTGAAAAACAGAGTTTTGTAGCTGAGAATTCACTCTATGTATCTGTTGTCATTTCTATGGAAATAAGTAGGAGGCATTCCTTTCAGAGCAATCTACGTACATCAATGAGCCATCATCCTAGTAATGCAGTAATACTAATAATAGGAACAGAAAAAAACAGATTCTCAGAATACCTTTTGTGGGGATGGAACAACAAAACCAACGCTGCAGTCAGCTGCAGTTATTCCCCCGGAATGAACTGATAGCAGCAGAAAGGTCATGGCCACTTCCGACACTCAAACTGTACCAGCATTTCAGAGCACGCAGCCTTGGCATAAACCCTAAGGATAAACCAAATGGCATCTCTGTTCCAGCAATTTTTCCTTCAATATACGTGAATAGACTGGAGGTACTAATCCCACCAGTTCAGTTCTACCATTGTGTCTTACGGTAAGAAGAAAAGCAGGATGTTTAAGACTCTGTCAGGCACAGAACCTCCAGCACTGGAGGCAGCAGT
>NW_011313792.1:0-460 GCF_000146605.3 Meleagris gallopavo | reverse complement strand
ATTTCCGTGTCCCTGGTGTCTCTCGTTGCTGGCAGTGTCTCTGCATCCCATCCTCGGTGGAGGTGATGGCCGGGGATGGGGACACGCACACCGCTGGGCCCCGCAGGTGATGAGAGGAGGTCCCGGGGGAAACTTGTGGTGGCAGTGATGAGGGTCTGCGCTGCTGCCCTCGTCTTTGGCCTGGGCCTCTACTTTTCCTCGACGCCCGCAGCCTCTGGATACGAAGAGATGACAGCCCTGGTGGGGAAGACAGCTGAATCACTTTGACACTCAATAAAACACCTTTAGATCACACGCAAGTATGTTCTGCTTCCTGTTTGATAGTGTATATACCCTCCAATCTCCCTCAAATACGTTCAAAGCCATTTTCATCCCTCCAGCTTTGCCCTTCCTCATCTTCCATATTTCATAGATGGATAAATACCTTTAACTTTCCCCTGCCTCCACTCCCACGCCCCTT
>NW_011313791.1:0-471 GCF_000146605.3 Meleagris gallopavo | reverse complement strand
GACTCTCAAGCACACATTCCAGTGCGTCACCACCCTGTGCGTGAAAAGCCTGCCCTCCTAATAACCAACCTAAACCTCCCCTGTCTCACTTGAAAACCATTTCCCCCTTGTCCCTATCGCTACCCACCCTCCTAAACAGCCGTTGCCCCCTCCTGCTTATGCGCTCCCTTCGAGTCTTGGAAGGCTGTCATGAGCTATCTCCAGAGCTTTCTCTTCTCCCACACAAACAATCCCAGTTCCCTCAACATTTCTTTCTAAGAGAGGTGCTCCAGCCCTCTGATCATCTTCGTGGCCCTTCTCTGGACCTGCTCCAAAAGCTCCACATCATTCCCGTGCTGGAGCCCCAGGCCTGGACGCAGTGCTGCACATGGGGCCGCACCAGAGCCGAGTCGAGGGGGACAATCACCTCCCTCTCCCTGCTGGTCGCTCCTCTTTGAATGCAGCCCAGGATCTAGTTGGCCTTCTGGGCTG
>NW_011313790.1:0-310 GCF_000146605.3 Meleagris gallopavo | reverse complement strand
GTTCGGGTCGGGGGAGTATGGTTGCAAAGCTGAAACTTAAAGGAATTGACGGAAGGGCACCACCAGGAGTGGAGCCTGCGGCTTAATTTGACTCAACACGGGAAACCTCACCCGGCCCGGACACGGACAGGATTGACAGATTGAGAGCTCTTTCTCGATTCCGTGGGTGGTGGTGCATGGCCGTTCTTAGTTGGTGGAGCGATTTGTCTGGTTAATTCCGATAACGAACGAGACTCTGGCATGCTAACTAGTTACGCGACCCCCGAGCGGTCGGCGTCCAACTTCTTAGAGGGACAAGTGGCGTTCAGCC
>NW_011313789.1:0-388 GCF_000146605.3 Meleagris gallopavo | reverse complement strand
AAAAAAAACCCACAAAACAATGGGAGGCATATTGTTTTTGTCTTTTCCAACACAGAATACATCAAGAAATGTCAGACTTGACATGCGTGTGTAGCCTCCCAAAGGATAAGATTTTAAGTTGGTTCTCTTCCTATTTATATTCGTCTTTCTACTGCCCAGAATCATATTTCTTTCATTGAATCACTACTGATTTACTCAAGTGTGAGTGAGCCAATTCCTGTTTAAAAATCAGCATTATTGTGATATTCTCAATTATTTCTAAGTTTTTTTATTTAAAAAAATATTCAAGTCTTCCAAAAACTGGACTTATGCTGTTCTGGTCAAGTTCCCAACTTCATGGAAATTGCATTGTTAATATTACCTCATTTCCAAACAAGGTTTCATTCCT
>NW_011313787.1:0-369 GCF_000146605.3 Meleagris gallopavo | reverse complement strand
GGGCTTTGACACGGTTATCACTACTTAACTACTCTGTCAATTAACAGTCCTATGAAAATGAATGGCACTGACTTCTGAAAAAAAAAAGGTATCACTGATTATCAAAAAGCTTAAGAAACAAGATAGATGAACCTATCCTGAAGTTTTTGCAAAACATTTTATTGCATCAGTGCCAAGGGGAACAACAGATTATGCCACTATTCTTTTTCATAAGACAAAATACTCACGTGTCTACTATTATATTTAAACTGAATCCAGGTAATGATGACTAAGTGTTGAAAGTTGAATAATGGCACACAACATTTTATGAATACTGACATGCATCAAATGAATGACAAATAGAACAAACAGTAAATTAAAAAGACGAAA
>NW_011313786.1:0-335 GCF_000146605.3 Meleagris gallopavo | reverse complement strand
CTTTACTTTGCCTGGTGAAGACTTTGTTTTGTGTAATCCTTATAAGTTAAAGATACAGAAGAAAATATGTGGCCTTCATTTGTGCTCAGTCCTACCACTCTCTCATCCTACAAATCCAGTCTTTTGCTAATTTAAAAATAGAAACTATTAGCTTGTGCTTGAGCATCTAACAAATCTCTAAAAGGCTTCAGAAAGTTGCATCCTCTGTAGAATATAGAAAAAATTAGTTCACAATGAACAAGGAAACCATAATTAATGGTCTTTTGTGTGCCTAAATCTCCCTACTAAGAAAATGTAAGATTTCTTACAGAGAAGTGTAGGAGCTCGTTTCATTT
>NW_011313785.1:0-399 GCF_000146605.3 Meleagris gallopavo | reverse complement strand
AATATCAGCAGTGGACACATCTGCTTTTCTTGCCCTTGAAGACATCTTTTCATAAGATCAGTTTTTGGCACATTTATACAAATAATGGCCACATATTCTGTTTGTTGTTGTTGTTGTTTTCTCCATTTGTTGCAATTTTAAGAGCATTCTAAATAGCATGAAGATATTTCATGCCTTCGTTCTGTAAGAAAACACACTTCCAGTTTTAAGCTGTCAAAAGAGATAACATTCGTGGAATCTCCTTTGCTGAGAAAAGGGCTTTCGTTACAATTAGTCTATTTTAAATATGTGGTCCTTGCGAGATTTCAGTATTGCCAATAAAGCCCTTAATAAATCACTCTTTCTATTGATAACTAGAATTGATCTTTTTTCCCCCTCCACGAGTTGATTTGACATCCA
>NW_011313784.1:0-463 GCF_000146605.3 Meleagris gallopavo | reverse complement strand
TTTCTTGCGAACGTCTACTTGCAGAGTTGACTTCACCTGACTAACTCCAAGATCTCTCAAAGCGCAGACAAATCTGCACAATCTTCTCTGATCCCCTCTATTTGAAATATTTCCATCCCTTTCTAGTAATTTGTCAGTGTCTGTATTAAGTGCAAATCCCTACCTCCCTGCTATGCCTCTTTGATTGCTTGTGACCTTCTGTGCTTGAGAAGCTGTGAAAAGAAAGAGCAACCTTACCTCCCAAGAAGGCTTCTGTCCTGTTCAGTCCTGCTTGTTACAGGAACACTGCATGAAAACAGAGAGCAAGACAAATACATCTTCTGCTGAATATTTTAGTAATTGTTTTTGTTTTTGTTTTTTCCTTTCTCTGATCATCCTTAGTATTTTGAATCTTCTTGTTGGTATGGACATCTAGCAGCTTCTAACCTCTGCAGCACTGTAGCTTGAGTCAGTTCTCCCTGTT
>NW_011313782.1:0-514 GCF_000146605.3 Meleagris gallopavo | reverse complement strand
GCATAGGTTTCAAGCACCCAGTTGTTGCCTCCACCATAGTAAGCACATAACATTTACCACTGCGAGATCGTGGCAAGGTGATATAATCAACCTGCCATGCCTCTCCGTATTTATACTTTAGCCATCGCCTTCCCCCCAGTGTGGTTTCATCCTTTTGGCTTGTTTGATTATGGCACATGTTTCACAATCATGAATAACCTGTGCAATAGCGTCCATAGTTAAGTCCACCCCTCGGTCTCTAGCCCATTTATGTGTCGCATCTCTCCCTTGGTGACCCGAGGTCTCATGGGCCCATCGAGCTAAAAATAATTCACCCTTGTTCTGCCAGTCCAGGTCTATTTGGGCCACCTCAATTTTGGCAGCTTGGTCTACCTGATGGTTATTTTGCTGTTCTTCTGTAGCCCGACTCTTGGGCACATGAGCATCTACATGGCGCACCTTTACAACCATATTCTTTGTTCGGGCGGCAATATCTTTCCACAATTCAGCAGCCCAAATAGGTTTACTCTTTCTT
>NW_011313775.1:0-438 GCF_000146605.3 Meleagris gallopavo | reverse complement strand
TAATACTTGTTCTAGCAGCATCCTGGTTCATCCACTATAAATTGTATTTCTTGTATAAGTAGAGTGTCTAGACTGATAGTACATTTGTTCACTGTACTGAATTCCCGATCAAGACCCAGTTAGATTGATTGCTATCATTCAGGACCAAATTTGTTAGTTCCACAGCATGTCATGTATCTAAGAGTTGAAAAGTTTGATGAGAAGTAATGATAATCAGAAACTCAGAGAAGTAAATGAAAAAAGCCAGTTGTTGCTGTCTGCCTGCCAGTGAAGAAGTTTAGATTGGGAATCTGGAAGTGATAGAAACACAGGATTGTGTTTTTGTCTGGGGAAAGTTAACAGATGGTCTGAAAAGGAGCAATTTTAAATAAGACCAGCAGCCAAGAAGAATGTGGAGACAGAAACATATAATTTTTAATCTACTCAATGCCACTGCTT
>NW_011313769.1:0-574 GCF_000146605.3 Meleagris gallopavo | reverse complement strand
TGGCTCCACGAACGTATGAGCAGTGAAAAAGACATCAGTGCAGATTTTCATGATAAAGTTACTTCCACCTTTCAGAGTTTACACAAGGTTGATATAATTTTTTGGACCATCTCCACTGTACATTCAGTGGATTTCTCTCTTTTTTTTCCCCCCCCTCTTAACTTTCATAATTTGTTTTCAGCTCCTGTGAACTTTTAATTAAATTTTTAAAAACTTGGATTTTTGGTGATTTTTCCACCTCAAAATTTCTCTCTCTAGGCTGGGACACTTCTTTTTTTCACTGTTTTCTTCTAAACTGGCCTAGTCCCTCACCTGAAATTTGATCTACCCTCTTCAAACAGTGACAAGATTGAACATCAAATAAGCATTTACTACACACAAGTTCTACATGCCAGGTCTGTATTCAAATTTGTTGATTGAGACTTGAAAATTCACTCCTTCATATAGTAAAGAAAAATCCAAATACTTCCTGAGTGTAACTTTAAATTTGCAGTTTACCACCATAATTCAACTCAGTTCTCTTTACTGCTTAAAATCTAGATGACAAAAAGAACCAACCTCAGGCTTCAGAAGT
>NW_011313768.1:0-485 GCF_000146605.3 Meleagris gallopavo | reverse complement strand
ATTAAACTAAAAAACTTAGACATTGCTTGCAATACTTGTTTGCCAGAACAGTCTTTTTTTCTTTTTTTTAAGGCAAGCAAGTAAAAAGAACAAGTCCAAAGAGAACCTGCCTTAGAAGCAACGTGTTGGTAGAAAGTACTTTTTTAAGATGCAGCTTGCCCTCTTTACCACTTTCTGCCTTTTGTATTTATCATTGTTGGCTTGGCTGCTTAATGGAATAAGGAAATTGTTTTTAATAGTGTTGAGACACACTCTTGTGTGTCTGATATTTAAGGGAAGATAGCAGAGAATGAGTTGTCGTTGGTTATTTAGTGCTGAACAATGAGAATGGAAGATGCTTCTTCAAAATGCTGTTGCTCAATCTTTGAGGTTTTTGCTTGGATCTTTTTCTTTGTTTTACCGTTTGGCTTTTTTAGCTGCTAGAGCAGAATGCCTTTCTGTCTTTGCTGCATCCTGATTTTAATGTATGTGGACAAGTTTCTGCA
>NW_011313767.1:0-483 GCF_000146605.3 Meleagris gallopavo | reverse complement strand
AGTTGAGAGCGTTATTCAAGTCCTGGTCCAGGCTGTGCCCTTCTCACATCCCATCCACCAAGCCCAGCCGGGCTACTGCTTGGGTTCTTCCTTGTCAGAGATGTCACTGCAGGAGCTGGGGAGAAAACTGGACAGAGATGTGTGCTTGGCTTTAAAGAAGTGCCAGGACCTGGGAATCAGCCTGGAGAAAGTAATTCTGGGGAAGCCAGAGACGCTGCAAGTCTTAACGCAGCTCCCACAAGAACGGAGGTGTTAAACCTCATAGAATCATGGAATTGCTCAGGTTGGAAAAGACATTTAAAGATCATCGAGTCCAACCACAACCTGACCGCACTGCCCTACCTCTAACAACCCACCACTAAATCATGTCCCTGAGCACCGCATCCAGACGGTTTTTAGACACATTAGGAACACATCCCCAATTAGCCAGGACTGCTGAAGGATGATGGAGAGCGGCTTTGCAGCCACATCCGCTGACTCCCT
>NW_011313764.1:0-431 GCF_000146605.3 Meleagris gallopavo | reverse complement strand
TGTAGGGGAATGAGTCATCCTGTATGGAGAAACCCAGGTTCTCTGAAAGAAAAATAATCCCTCTTACAAGGAGAGAAAACACCTCTCACACCTGACCCTTCCAGCTTTTCTACTGCCTAGAACACACTTCTGTTGCTTACCTACAGTAAGGAGCATTCTGTCTCATATGATTTGGAAATATCATTTGCCTTCTTTCCTACAGATGGCAAACTCTTTGGTTTCTGCCACCGCTAAACATACAAATAAATCATCAAGATATGATCTGCTAACATATTCAAAATGATGTTTGGTCTTCTTTTTCTAGCATCAAACATCAATTTCATTTCGTAATGAATACGTTTCATCTCATAACATTTCATTTTCATACATTTAGCAAAATTGCTTAATATGTTTTTGTTTTGTTTTGTTTTGCAAAAACAGCTTTATTTCTA
>NW_011313763.1:0-403 GCF_000146605.3 Meleagris gallopavo | reverse complement strand
TTAGGGCAGGCACGGTTGGATTAGGCTGTGAAGAAACGCGCACTGTTTATTGCTGTGTGCTGCTGGAGAGCGCTGAGTAAGTGCACCAGGGCTCTATACAGTGTAACCATTGTGTTCCGGTTTCCTTCTCTGTCTTCTATCTTTGCTGTTATGTACCTTTTATTTCTTTCCCACTTGTTCACTTTCATTTCCAGTTCTCTCCCTCATCCCTCTGTGGTAGTCTGAGCTACTAAGGACGGTGTGGGCCTGAGTGGCTGTCGGGTGACACCACACCGTAGAGCCCACTGGCGCCCAACCTCTGCTCCTCTGAGTGTCCTCGTGTGTCAGAAAACAATCAGAACGCTTACAGATGCAGAGAAAGGCTGAGAGCAGCCACACTGCTGACCCCTGGCACGGAGCAAAC
>NW_011313762.1:0-312 GCF_000146605.3 Meleagris gallopavo | reverse complement strand
CTCTCTCTCTCTCTCTCTCTCTCTCTCTCTCTCTCTCTCTCTCTCTCTCTCTCTCTCTCTCTCTCTCTCTCTCTCTCTCTCTCTCTCTCTCTCTCTCTCTCTCTCTCTCTCTCTCTCTCTCTCTCTCTCTCTCTCTCTCTCTCTCTCTCTCTCTCTCTCTCTCTCTCTCTCTCTCTCTCTCTCTCTCTCTCTCTCTCTCTCTCTCTCTCTCTCTCTCTCTCTCTCTCTCTCCTCCTCCCTCCCTCCCTTCCTCCCTCCCTCTGTCCTTCCTACATACTTACCTACCTACCAGCTGCTCAGTCTGCCTTCAAA
>NW_011313760.1:0-301 GCF_000146605.3 Meleagris gallopavo | reverse complement strand
TTCGGTAAATAATTGCTGTACTGTAACAAGGCTCCTTAATAATAATATTATCTTGGCCTTTCGTGTAGACTTCAGATGCTTCTTTCTTTAGGAAGCAGTAACAGCCTTGTGCTGTACACACAGGGCATCAGTCAGGTTGTGATGCGATGGCTTTAGATGGAAACTGGCTCTTCCTCCTGCCTCCAGAGATGCTGTGACTGTAGGCACACCTGCATGGAACCTCCTGCTGCCCAGCTGGGAAGCAACTCATGGTGGGATGGAGGCACCTAAGCCATGAAGGTCCCTGAACCATGGAAGTCCC
>NW_011313759.1:0-475 GCF_000146605.3 Meleagris gallopavo | reverse complement strand
CTTTCCTGCTGTGAAAGTGTCAGTCATTGCGTGGATCCCTGTTCTGGTGTTTGGTTGGCGGCATCCTTGTGAGTGTGAGAGGCTGGCAAGTCAGGTGTGAAGTGAATTTGCCATGTTCTGTTTAATGGGGTGTTACTGTAACTTCAAACCCTTGTAGTGACCACTTCTAGGTTAACACCCTTCGGTAACTAACCAAAACACAAACATTAAGCTGGAGGAATGTTAAAATGTGATTATGAGCCATGGTTTTGTCCAATTAGCCAACTGCGCTTCAGGCTTGACTGAAGTGACTTGTCTATATAAAGATGCATTAGTCATTTTCCTTTTTTTCTATCATAAAACAACAGATGTGATGCTCTGTGGTCAGCATAGATGAGAATGATTCACAGCTAGGCTTGTTTAAACCCCCACTAGAAAAATACCCATTTGAGACCCTCTTCACGTCTTCCCCCTCATTCCAGACAATCAGAGCCAG
>NW_011313757.1:0-460 GCF_000146605.3 Meleagris gallopavo | reverse complement strand
AGCCTTCACTTCTCCAGGAGGCTGAACAGCCCAGCTCTCCTTGCTTACAGGAGAGGGGTTTCCGATCCTTGGGTTCGCGTTTGTGGCTGTACTCTGGATGCACTCGCACAGCTCCATGTCTCCCTGCACTGAGGACTCCACATCTGGACGCAGCACTGCAGGTGAGGCCTGACCAGCGCAGAGCAGAGGGATGGGGGATCTCCTCCCTTGGCCCGCTGACTGCGCATCTTTTGATGCAGCCCAGGATACGGTTGGCTTTCTGGGCTGGAAGGGCCCACTGCTGGCTTGTGTCCAGCTCCCACCCACCAGTACTCCCAGGCCTTATGGAGCAGGACTACGCTCAGTCCTTTCATCCCCTAGCATGTTTTGGTGGTGGGTGTTCCCTCATCCCAGCTACCTACCCTGCACTTGGATTTGTGGCCACTGCTCAGCCTGTTGAGGTCTCTGTGGATGGCATCCC
>NW_011313755.1:0-313 GCF_000146605.3 Meleagris gallopavo | reverse complement strand
CTTCAGCATGGCTTTTGACAGTGCCTTCCCTAACGTCTTTGTGCATAAGCTTAGGAAGTTGAGCAGAGAGGTGGATTGAGAACTGTCTGACTGGCAGAGTGCTGTCAACCGTGGCACAGCCTGGTTGGAGGCCTGTAAGAACCAGTGTTCGCCAGGTGTCAGTACTGGGTCTGGGCTTGTTCAGCATCTTCATCAGTGACTCGGATGAAGGGTTAAGAGTCCACCCTCAGCAAGTTTGCTGACGATATAAAGGAGTGGCTCACACAGCAGAAGACTGTGCTGCCTAGTAGCAAGACCTGGGCAGGCTGGAGAG
>NW_011313754.1:0-430 GCF_000146605.3 Meleagris gallopavo | reverse complement strand
GGGCGTGGAGCTCACGGTCTCAGGCTCCATGGAGCTGCTGGAGTCGGCCCCGGAGCCGTCTGGCCGGCAGTGCGTGGGACCAGCGAGCTCGGTGTTGGCGCTGGAGGCTGTAAGGGGAGGCAGGGAGGTCATGAGTCTGAAGCTGCGGCACCACAGTGGGATCTGCCATCCCACTTGGGGCAGACAGACTCTGGCAAAGCTGCCCTGAGCACTGATTGCCTCTTACCGGTACCCAGGCCAGCACAGCTGTCGCACTCCCACGTGGCTGTGGTGTTACTCAAGTGGGAGCACTGTCGGTGGGTGCCCTCAGCAGCGCAGGAGCTGCACAGGAGCAGCTGCCAGGGCCTGGGGAAGCAAAGCGGTTGTGGCCGTGAGGACCAAGTGAGCCAAGCCAGGGAGTGCCCGGCACAGCACATCTCTGGTGCTCAGG
>NW_011313753.1:0-408 GCF_000146605.3 Meleagris gallopavo | reverse complement strand
CAGGAAAGAGGACGTGCGTGAGCGCCTAGGCAGTACTGAGGTCCACAAGTCCATGGGACCTGATGGGGTGCATCCAGGTGTGCTGAGGGAGTTGGCGGAGGTCATTGCCGAACCGCTCTCCATCATTTTTGAGAGGTGTTGGATAACAGGGGAGGTCCCTGAAGACTGGAGGATAGCCAATGTCACTCCGGTCTTCAAAAGGGCAAGAAGGAAGAGCCGGGTAATTATAGGCCTGTCAGCCTCACCTCCGTCCCTGGAAAGGTGATGGAACAGCTTGTGCTGGATACCATCTCCAGACAGCTGAGACGAAAAGGAGGTTATCAGGAGTAGTCAGCATGGTCACAGGGAGGTCGTGCTCGACCAACCTGGTGGCCTTCTACGATGCTGTCACATGCTGGGTGGATGGGG
>NW_011313752.1:0-324 GCF_000146605.3 Meleagris gallopavo | reverse complement strand
GCAGGTGTGGGGTGGCTGCGGGCTGTGGGGCCTGAGTGGGCTCTGCCCTACGCCTGCCTGTGCTGGGAGCTCCTAGCCCTGTGTGCCGTTGCGAGGTGTGGAGCTGCACACACGGGTCGGTGTAGATGTCAGGTTTGTGAGTGTTCTTGAATGTGCTAGAGCAATTTCGATGAGTGTGTGCATTTCTGCCCAGAGGGGTTCCCTGGGCCTTCTGCTGCTGCAGCATCATGCTGCCCTTGGTCAGCACCGGATGCCAAGTGCAGGCAGCTGAAATAAAACACATTTATTTGTGTAATAACTGCTTCAATCTTAATTTCCTTTAAA
>NW_011313749.1:0-529 GCF_000146605.3 Meleagris gallopavo | reverse complement strand
AACTGAAATGCTGAAGTATGTTGTAACAAGATTTTGAACATTTTTCTCTTTGTTTTTTTTTTTTAATTCAATCAGCAGAACATTTGTCTGGTACTGAGAACTGACAGTAGGTATAAAAATAAATTTTGAGATTAGTTTTGCAGAAGCTACTTGCTTACATCTATGGTCCAAAATCTCCCACTGCATCAGTGCATGAAGCACAGCTGGAGGACTTAAATATGAAACAACGTGATGAGAAGAGGAAGAAGATGGTGTGCCATAAATAAACATAAATCCTATAAATTAAGAAGCTTATAAAGATTTACATAAATAGCATGTGTATGCATGTAAATAGCTGTGTATGAAAAGAGAAACTTCAATTTTGGGATAACTGGAGTTATATTTTTTAAGAATCACAGAAGACATAAGTTTAATATACATCACACCAGGATACAAATATTATAAGAAAATTTATTGTCAAGAGAAACTACTTGAAAGAAAATCTTTGAACTATTATTTTGATTGATTAGCATGTTACACCACTTGATTT
>NW_011313747.1:0-368 GCF_000146605.3 Meleagris gallopavo | reverse complement strand
TATTTCACAAGTCGGAGGCAGTCGAGGTACAACGTCCCTGGTGAGGAGAAAAAGGTGACAGCACACCTCTTAGGAAGGATAGAAAGTGTGACGCGGGGAACTACCAGCATGTCAGTCTCACCTCTGTGCTGGTCACGGATCATGGAGCAGATCATCCTGGAAGTGACTCTCAAGCACACATTCCAGTGCGTCACCACCCTGTGCGTGAAAAGCTGCCTCCTAATAACCAACCTAAACCTCCCCTGTCTCACTTGAAAACCATTTCCCCTTGTCCTATCGCTATCCACCCTCCTAAACAGTCGTTGCCCCCTCCTGCTTATGCGCTCCCTTCGAGTCTTGGAAGGCTGTCATGAGCTATCTCCAGAGCT
>NW_011313746.1:0-373 GCF_000146605.3 Meleagris gallopavo | reverse complement strand
AAACCGTTTGGGAGGCAAGGATGTGGTTTTGTTTGAAAAATTTATTGAAAAATGCAATACAAGAAGCAATACCGAACACTTACGTCTGTCTAAATGCTACGGCAACTTTCCCTTTGATTTACTATGAAAGTCCAAAATAACAGCTCCCATCACTATTCAATCTATAAAGATCTGCCAATAGGTTTCTATTTTATAAAGAAGAGTGTAAACAGCTAGCCTAGACAATTCACCATTGCCTTAAAAACTTTACAAAGCTCCTTCATATCTCAACTTAACTTTTTTGTGTGTTTTACAAGTTTAATCTCTAAGGTCAGGGCACTACCACCTCTTCAGGTAATTGTACAATTAGGAAATCGGCAAACCACAGTTCTTT
>NW_011313739.1:0-457 GCF_000146605.3 Meleagris gallopavo | reverse complement strand
AGGGACATCAACGAGTGGGGTTGAGTGCACCTAGGACACCAAGCTGTGGGGTGCAGTGACACAGCAGAGGGACGGGATGCCATCCACAGAGACCTCAACAGGCTGAGCAGTGGGCACAGATCCAAGTACAGGGTCAGTAGCTGGGATGAGGGAACACCCACCACCAAACATGCTAGGGGATGAAAGGACTGAGCGTAGTCCTGCTCCATAAGGCCTGGGAGTACTGGTGGGTGGGAGCTGGACACAAGCCAGCAATGGGCCCTTCCAGCCCAGAAAGCCAACCGTATCCTGGGCTGCATCCAAAGATGCGCAGTCAGCGGGCCAAGGGAGGAGATCCCCATCCCTCTGCTCTGCGCTGGTCAGGCCTCAGCTGCAGTGCTGCGTCCAGATGTGGAGTCCTCAGTGCAGGGAGACATGGAGCTGTGCGAGTGCATCCAGAGTACAGCCACAAACACGA
>NW_011313738.1:0-318 GCF_000146605.3 Meleagris gallopavo | reverse complement strand
ACCGCAGCTCTGCTGCACCTGTTGGACACAATACAGTCATGAAGGCACTGCCCTGCATCCGGGCTCTTGCACAAACCTGTGCTCCTTGCTCGGAGCACATGGCTGCACTCTGTGCACCATGTTGCTTACCACCAGAGAAGGCTCAGCTACCCAACACCATTTTTTGCTTCCATCTTGTCTGAGAACTGCTCATGATGCACAGCCCTCATCTTCGCTTTTGGTGAGGTGGGGACTGCCATTGCTTCCTCAGTCCCACAGACCCCTTCCCATCCCACACTGCCATGGGAGATCAGGTTCTGGACCACCTGAGGACCCAAA
>NW_011313733.1:0-496 GCF_000146605.3 Meleagris gallopavo | reverse complement strand
AGTTCAGGATGTGATGGAGGTTAATCAGACTGCGAAGCTGGTATATGAGGATGGTAAGTGCTCTATGCTAGATGTACTCAACTCCAGAACTTTTGTGGCAGCTAACAGGTGGTGGCTGTTCATCATGCCCCTGTGATATTGGTAGTGGACAGTCTCCAAGCAGGGAGGTTTTATGGGAAATCTATGGCAGGCAAGTGAGCAATTAATCATGTAGGCATCCTACAGTTCATTTTGTCTTCTCCCTCTTGGTTCTCCCTCCATTTTTTGTGAAGTCAGGAGGGAGGCCAGCAAAACTGCTGCCTCGAACTTCTGGAGGGCAAACTTTGAACTGTTCAGGACCCTGGTAGGGGAGAGTCCCTTGGAATTCAGTACTGAAAGGTAAAAGGGTCCCAGAAGTCTGATCCTTCCTCAGGAAGGAAGTCTTAAAGGACAGGAGCAAGCTGTCCCCCTGTGCCACAAGATAAGACAATGGGGAAGATGACCAGGATGGATGACC
>NW_011313731.1:0-450 GCF_000146605.3 Meleagris gallopavo | reverse complement strand
GTCATCCTCATAATACTTGAAGTTTAGTTGTTGGCGTTGTTTTTGTCTTGTTTTGTCATGTGCATTCTCCTGGGAGCTTTTAAATCAGTACTCCTGGATTTCTTGACCTGGAGAAGCTGAATATTCTATGACTGATTTGCTGAAATCTGTTAGTGTGTAGAATATCCTAAAAATGTGCTTAGAAACAAAATTAGGCTTATCTGCCCAAGTTTAAGCATGTAAAAGTTTAAACACTTAAATCAAATTAACATAGTTTTAGGGTTGCTAAGCATGTGAGTTTCAGCAATGCTATTTGTAAATTACTTGATTGCAGAAAATCTTTTGAAGCCAGTGCTTGCTCAAATGGTAGTCATCATAGTAGGAGCTCTGTAACCAAGTGCCAAAAAGCTGGTTTGATCTCTGGTGCCATTAGGTTTCACACTATACTGAAATTACAGCCTTGTATCTTTT
>NW_011313728.1:0-398 GCF_000146605.3 Meleagris gallopavo | reverse complement strand
GGCCATCCTCAACTGTGTCAATTAAGTTCTGGACGTTTCAAGAACTTGCTGGTCATGGTGTGCCCTGCCAGACACCTTTTCATATGGTAAGCCTTTGGAATCAAATAATAGAATAGTTGCCTGCAGAATTTATGCTTTTATAGCGAGTCAAGTTTTGAAAATCCTTAGAATTAAGTAGGGAGAGGCTGATTCCACGTATAAGTGATCAGTAACTAGAAAAAGTATGGTAGTCACATGCTGGTTTTGTCTTTGTTGGTTAGCTGTGATATTTTATGAAGAGTAGTGTAATTATGCCTCTACCTCCCAGCAATTAACATTGCTGATTACTTCTAAAACACCTTGAACTCTTCCAGTTGCCTAAACAACGGACAGAATCTCAGGGAACGGAATGTTATAGG
>NW_011313725.1:0-499 GCF_000146605.3 Meleagris gallopavo | reverse complement strand
GTTGAAGACGATGGCTTTCAGGCTGAAAATCTCTCCTTGGATCACAGAGTATGGCAGAGAAAGGTACTACAAAGAAAGGACTGGAAGACTCTAAGTGTAGCTAAATGAGAAAGCCCAAAGCCACTATCAGCAACACAGAAGATATTGGCATTCCATTCTGTAATAGTGTCAGGTACAGTAACTTGGAGAGATGCTTGACCTTCACCACTACAGCAGAAAGAGAGAGAGAACTTGATTAGAAGTAGTCAGAAGTTTCCAAAGATCTCTGAAAAAGGCAGGCAGAGGCTATTACCAACCTGACAGAGACCAAATCCCAAATCCAAGTTTCTGGGAAATATGTCCGTGGTTTGGGCTTCTCTGTGTCAGCTGACTGAGGTACAAGATTGGCATGAATAACATAACTGTCTGCAGAAAAGCAAGTAATACATCAGAAAACAGTATAAGTCACAACAGGTGAAATTACTTCTTCATTCATAGGCAATCTAGCACAAACCATAAA
>NW_011313724.1:0-461 GCF_000146605.3 Meleagris gallopavo | reverse complement strand
TTTTGTTTTAATTGAAAGTAACTGTAGGTCTTGGGTGGGTAGGTGATGGGTTTTATTGAAGCAGTAAAGTATAGAGAGCTGTTAAAGTAAAAATAGGCTTACGACAGTGATACTGTTCAGTGTGATTTATAGTTTTATGACTGCAGGCAACTCTGAAATATTTTCTACCATCCTCAGTGTACATATTAGATAAATATACAGCCTGTGCTTACCTACATCAGTGTTGACTTCTTTTTCTGATGCTGGAAAGGCATAAAAATGAAGACATTTTCGGCCTCTTACAGCTTGACATTGTTTGGAGAGCAGTTTTAGTACAGCTTTGGGTTTTTCTTCCTTCGGAGAATCCTCTAAGAAATGCCTCCTGGCAGCCATGGGAGTTGCAGTGCAGTGATCCTCTGCATGAACAACAGAACGAGACACCTTACATGTGAAGGTTATTGGTCAGAACTTCCGCTCATTCC
>NW_011313723.1:0-537 GCF_000146605.3 Meleagris gallopavo | reverse complement strand
ATGTATCTGGACTTAAATACAATCAGATGCTTGCTATTTCAATTTATCCTGGCAGTAATGGTATTTCTTTTCTTTTTTTAATTTTTATTTTTTAACTGTACCATGTGATGGCAAATTCTAGCAACGGCAGAAAATATGCAAAATGCTATCTCCTATTAAATATTCTTGACTTATATAAATTACAAATTCAAGAGGGAGCAGGGTTGTATTAAGTTATTAAGAGACCAATAATCTAGATAATTTAAGTTTCTTGTCAGCTTTTCCAAAGCACTGTATTTTTCTTTTTTTAAATTCACATAAATCACTATTTCTACCATAGTTCTTATGTTGGTTTTTTTGTTTGGTTTTTTTTTAATTTTACATCCTGACTTTGTAGAATTATTTAAGGTTCAAGAACTTTTATAAGCTACTAATTAGGCAGGATGCTGTGATCCACCTGGAGGTAGGTGTGAAAGCTTCAATTAAAGCCACCTTAAATTTTATCTCTTGATGTTGGGGGTTTAGTATAATAAATTTAGTTAACTGAGAGGGCATATC
>NW_011313720.1:0-435 GCF_000146605.3 Meleagris gallopavo | reverse complement strand
TTTGGGGTGTCACGGAGTTAACGAGATCAATCTACACCCGTGACAGGGGGCGGTAGGCCCTGCCTCCCTCCAGCCACAAAATGGAAGGAAGGGAGGAAACAAAAAAACAAGCGGCAACAATCTATGGAGGAAAACTTATTTTACTAATTATGATATCGGAATGCAAGATAACACAATATAATACAATCTGATTGAAATTGAGACTAATAAATCAAATAAAACAGGAGAGAGAGAGAGTTCCCGATACCGATTCAAACCTGAAAAGCTTGGAACGGCCAGGAAAGCACCCTCCAGCACCCACTGCCAGGCAGTAAGAGACCGCCCCACCCGGAAGGGTCAGATCCCATGACTTCTGTAACGTATAGGGATAGGTGCCTGGAACTGGAGCATTAACACTTAACTCCCAGTATACTACATGATGTATTGATGCGGAAT
>NW_011313719.1:0-500 GCF_000146605.3 Meleagris gallopavo | reverse complement strand
AATAAACTATTACTCCATGATACGACAATGGGGAAGTTCCTTCTTCACTTCAGGGAGCTATTTGCCTGCATCTGGCTTGGTTTCCTTATGAATTTTGATCTTAACAAGTGTAACCGAGTGATATTCATTTTGTTCACTATCTGTGTCTAATCCTTTTTAGCCTTCTGCATAGTGCTTTTCATGAGTGGTATCTGTCATGGGGTTACAGAATTGTGTATTCTGATTTTAAGTGTTAGTTTGTAAATGTTTCTTTTTCTAATTTTTTCTTTCTTTTCAGCTCCTGCTTCTAACCCATATCTTCCCATTTATTTTAGATGACAGTTTAATATCACCTTATACATTTCTTCTCCAGACTAGTCATAACAGTAGCGAGCCAGAAAATGGTTTACATAAAAAGCATCTGTAAAAATAATTCTCTTTTAAGAAAAGAAGCCTTTCTTTTTCTTTAGCTCCCACTCTAATATCATGTGAAGATATGTACCGATCATATAGAAAGCTTT
>NW_011313718.1:0-494 GCF_000146605.3 Meleagris gallopavo | reverse complement strand
GCAGGTAGTGCAGGAAGCATCGGAATCGCACTCCTTCGCTCTCATGCTCAGAGAGCGGCATTCGTGCTGAACCGCTCCGGAGACTTTACCGTAGCTGGCCGAGAACGCGCTTTACCCGAACGCCGCTTTCTGCCGTCAGCAGCGGTCTCGTGTTTCTCGCTTGACGAGAACGGGCAACTTCAGCCGGCTGCTTTTCTCCGACGAGTGAGCGGGCTCCTGTGCGCTGATCGGAAAGGAGCGGTTTGCACTTCGCCTTGGCTACATGCAGAATGCACTACGCCTTCCTCTGAATACTATGTCTCTGCCTTTATTTCGAGCCACAATTCGTCCCTGCGAGGCTCTCCACTGCTATACTTCTGCATTCAGAGAGGAAAAGAGTGGAAGGGAAAACCCTCTCTAATAAGACACCTGGAAGTTCGAGGAGCGACAGATGTAGTGCTCTCAGGGATAGCGTGACGGAAAGTGTGGAGAGATCCTTTCAGGACTTCGGAGAA
>NW_011313716.1:0-493 GCF_000146605.3 Meleagris gallopavo | reverse complement strand
TTGATATCAGACCAGGAAGAAGAAAACAGTTGATAATCAATACCACTACCAGCAAGAACAGCAAGGGCTTCTGTCTATGAAAAATGACTCACTGCAGGTGAATCTGTCTGGTGCATCAAGCAAGGCTTACATTTTCAGTCTTGGTCCTGGTGACACCTGGGGCAAAACATGGCTCATCTTTTTTCATTCAGTAGCATTCTCAACAGGCACCTTGTAACGAGTTAGTAATTTTTTTTTCCTTTTGTGAGTAACGTGAAACAATTAGAACATCACTCTTCCTGGAAAATAGGTCTGTAAGTTTTATGTTCACAACCCAGTCTCAAAGCAGTCACTGAATTTTTGACTTTGCTGCTCTGGAAAGATAACTCTGAAGAGTTTTCACAGCAGTTCTGAACACCAAAATAAAGCATCAAAACTGGTTATCTATGCAAAAAAGTCATTATTTATTTTTTATCCCCTTGCAGTTTTATGAAGTTCTATATTCTGATACAAA
>NW_011313710.1:0-489 GCF_000146605.3 Meleagris gallopavo | reverse complement strand
AACTTCCAGTGAGATTTGCAGAAGCGCCAGCAAGCTTCAGCACTCCAACTCCAACTGCAGCTGGAGAAAGCTTGACAAGGAGAAGAATCTTACAGCAGAAGGAGACGTCTTTGTCCAGGTGAGGCTGGAGGCTCCGGGCTGGGATCAGCTCACAGGGCTGGCCCCTGTCTGGATCTCAGCAGAGCCACAGGGCAGCCGGTGAGCTGTCTGTGGGGAAGGCCGTGTTGCGGCCAAGGGTCCTGCCTCAGGGTTGCAGGATGCGGCCCCAAAGCCATCAGCCACTCAGGCAGACCCCTCCTGCTCTGTCCTTACAGTCTGCTGCCGGCGGCACCGAAAGTGTGTGAAGCCTGTAAGCAGCCGGTGAGCTGGCAGCTGCAGGGCCGGGCAGGAACTGAAAGCCAAGAAGACCTGGGCCAAACAATGGGAACGAAACACATCTGGTTCCAAGAAGGTGAACAATGTGAGGGCGGAGCGGCGGAGCCGTGGAAA
>NW_011313707.1:0-393 GCF_000146605.3 Meleagris gallopavo | reverse complement strand
CATATTTTTTGGGAGAAAGCGGCTATTTGCGGTATAAAATGTCGTATATTTCCGATAAAACTGGCATTTCTTGGAGAAAATATCATATTTTTGGGGAAAAATCTACTATTTCTTGGAAAAGGTGTCATATTTAAGGGAAGAAATCTGGTATTTCTGCAGAAAATGTCATGTTTGGGGATAGAAAAGGTATTTCTGGTGAAAAACGTAGAGTCTTCGGTGATAAAACTGGAATTTCTGGGGCAGAATATCATATTTTGGGAGAAAGCTACTATTTCTCGGAGAAAACGTCATATTTCTGGTTGAAAAACAGTATTGATGGGAGAAAACGTCCTATTTCTGGTTGAAAAATGGTATTTGTGGGAGGAAACTGCAGTTCCTGGCAGAAAATGGCAT
>NW_011313706.1:0-326 GCF_000146605.3 Meleagris gallopavo | reverse complement strand
TCGGAGAAAAAACCCCACTCGCAGGTAGTGCAGGAGGCTGAATTCGCACTTGTTGGCATCGGAATCGCACTCCTTCGCTCTCATGCCCAGAAAGCGGCATTCGCGCTGAACCGCTCCGGACACTTTGCCGTTGCTGGCCGAGAAATCGCGTTTCTCCCCGAACGCCGCTTTCAGCCGTCAGCAGCGGTCTCGTGTTTCTCGCTTGCCGAGAACGGGCCACTTCAGCCGGCTGCTTTTCTCCGACGAGTGAGCGGTCTCCTGTGCGCACATCGGGAAGGAGCGGTTTGCACTTCGCCTTGGCTACATGCAGAATGCACTACGCCTAC
>NW_011313705.1:0-496 GCF_000146605.3 Meleagris gallopavo | reverse complement strand
GGAAATCGCGCTTCTCCCCGAGTGCCGCTTTCAGCCGTCAGCAGCGCTCTCGTGTTTCTCACTTGCCGAGAACGGGCGACTTGTGCCTGCTGCTTTTCTCCGACGCGCGAGCGGTCTCGTGTCCGCATGTCGGAGAGGAGCGGTTTGCACTTCGCCTCGGGTACATGCAGAATGCACTAGGCCTAGCTGTGAATACGTCGTCTCTGCCTTCATTTCGAGCGGCAATTCTTTTTTGGTGTTGTTCTCCATGGCTACGCTTGTGCATGCTCGGAGGAAAAGAGTGGAGAGCAAAACCCTCTCTAATAAGGCTGTTGGAAGTTCGGGGAGCGACATTTGTTTCGCTCCCAGGGAGAGAGAGCGTGACAGAAAGTGGGGAGCGATCCTTTCTGGCCTGCGGAGAAAAAAGCTCCCTACGGAGGTAGTGCAGGAGGCTGAATTCGCACGTTCTCGGCATCGGAATTGCACTGCTTCGCTCTCATGCGTAGAAAGCGGCACT
>NW_011313702.1:0-308 GCF_000146605.3 Meleagris gallopavo | reverse complement strand
CTGCGAGTGGGGGGGTTTTCTGCGCAGTCCTGAAAGGATCTCTCCCCACTTTCTGAAACGCTCTCCCTGAGAGCACTACAGCTGTCGCTCCTCGAACTTGCAAATGCCTTATTAGAGCTTGTTCCCTTCCACTCTTTCCTCTCTGAATGCAGATGTGTAGCAGTGGAAAACCTGACTAGAATGAATTGTGGCTCGAAATAAAGGCAGAGACATAGTATTCTGAGGTAGGCGTAGTGCATTCTGCATGTAGCCAAGGCGAAGTGCAAACCGCTCCTTCCGATGTGCGCACAGGAGCCCGCTCACTCGTC
>NW_011313697.1:0-415 GCF_000146605.3 Meleagris gallopavo | reverse complement strand
ATCCAAACCATCTTACAACAAATCATTCCTCAACCACATGGCTTTGTAAGGTGGGAATACATAGTGAAGTTCCTAAGAACCATGATAGAACTTGATGACCCTGACCATGCTCACCTGGGCACCTCTAGCCCTGGCTGTGTCCCCAGGACAACATTCAAGCTCAGGCTGGGAACTCTTTCTAATTTCCTAAGCCACAAGTACATTTTCCCTTGTAATGCCTCCTGCTTTCTTGATTAACTGTTTGATTTCCCTGAGTTATTTTCCCATTCTGTATTCAGTGAGGTGCTAGTAAAGTCTGTCTATTCTGTCCTCCTTCCTACCCTGCTGTGGTCGCTGTGCTTGTTAGTGAGACATTGTTTGTGGCTGTCTCAGCTCCCAGCTTGCTCTTCACTATGAAGCAACCTCACTCTTACTT
>NW_011313696.1:0-410 GCF_000146605.3 Meleagris gallopavo | reverse complement strand
CGTAGCGATGAGTGTACTTGGAGTAGCAATGGGATGAAGAAAATGGTAACTGCTACCTGGCTGTGCTGAAGGCGGGTGGTAGGAGGAGGGAGGAATAATTGGATAAGCAAGCAGAACTTGTACAGTAGGAAAGTTTTTTAATCACTAATTCTTGTGATGTGGGTATTTTCTTGGTCTTTCTTTAGTTTTTAGTTCTTATTGGGGATTAACTTGTGCTCATCTTAGTTTTATAGGTATGCAGTGCAGAAATTACAACTGCTGTGCTTGAAGCTGTAGTGTGGGTGAAGTCTGAGGGAGGAAGGCGATGCTCTTTTCACACGATTTTCCTTTCGCTGTGGGAGCGGTGGGAAGTGCTGAGCACTGATCGTGATTCCCCTTCTGCTTTCCTTCTGGTGGCAGTGCCAGTGGCT
>NW_011313693.1:0-310 GCF_000146605.3 Meleagris gallopavo | reverse complement strand
CTGCCTTGCAATTCTTTCAATTACACCAAGTATAAGAAACAGAGCATGCATTCGTACGTGGAGCATTACACACGAGCCAGACCTGAGCAGTGCAGAAAGGCTGTCTTGATTCATTGCGCTCATATGATTTTGGCTGCAGTAAATTCACTCTCCTGCTACAGCATGCAATTTGAGGGTTTATTGAATACTGGCACTAACAGAAGGAATCATCAAAGTCTAGATAATTGCAGGTCTTTTCCTTCCGCTGTCATTGCTTTACCAGCTATTGTCTCACTGTTGGGAAAGCACGGCCAAATACCTCTCATAAGAA
>NW_011313685.1:0-363 GCF_000146605.3 Meleagris gallopavo | reverse complement strand
TACAGTCAGGAAGGCACTGCCCTGCATCCGGGCCTCTGCACAAACCTGTGCTCCTTGCTCGGACCACATGGCTGCACTCTGTGCACGATGTTGCTTACCACCAGAGAAGGCTCAGCTACCCAACAACATTTTTGGCTTCCATCTTGTCTGATAACTGCTCATTATGCACAGCCCTCATCTTTGCTTTGGTGAGGTGGGGACTGCCATTGCTTCCTCAGTCCCACACACCCCTTCCCATCCCACACTGCCATGGGAGATCAGGTTCTGGACCACCTGAGGACCCAAACATCCAGGAGTCTTTGGGTCCTGACGAGATGAGTCCCAGAGTTCCGAGGGAATTCACCGCTGCAGTCACCGAGCCAC
>NW_011313683.1:0-429 GCF_000146605.3 Meleagris gallopavo | reverse complement strand
TTCTTCCATATCAGCCCATTTCTTTTTCTCAGGCATCAGATCATCTTTGAAGGGGTATCTTTCTTTTACAGCTAACAACATCCGCTTCCAGAGGGTAAAGGCCTGGTTCTGGCATGTACTAATACCTCTGTCAATGGCTGAGTCCCTAGCAACGCCACCCAGTTGGCGAGCTTCTCTACTATCCAGCCACACACTGTTGGCCCCATTGTCCCAACATCGAAGTAACCAAGTGGCAATAGGCTCATTTGGGTGACGTGAAAAATCTTTTCTCAGACTTCGAATTTCATTCATTTTCAGAGATCGATCAACAATGGTAACGATATCTTGCTCACCTCTTACTCTTTCGGGACTTCTTGTTGCCCTCATTGGCGCCGGTGACCGTGGTCTTACTGAGGGCCCCTCCCCTGGACTTAGGGGTGCTTCTTGTGG
>NW_011313682.1:0-316 GCF_000146605.3 Meleagris gallopavo | reverse complement strand
CTGGGAGAAAACGTGATATTTCTGGGGAGAATACTGCAGTTTCTGGGAGGAAATGTCATATTTTGGGGGGGGAATCTCCAATTTCTAGGACAAAATGTCATATTTTTGGCGGGAAAACTGGTATTTCTGTGAGACAATGTCCTATTTCCGGGCGAAAACTGGGTTTTCTGGTAGAAAACGTTGAGATTTGGTGAGAAAACTGGTATATCTGGCACAAAATATCCTATTTCTGGGAGAAAGCTGATATTTCTGAGAGACATTGCCTATATTTTGGTAAGAAAACGGATATTTCTGGGAGAAAAGGTCATATTTTGTA
>NW_011313674.1:0-308 GCF_000146605.3 Meleagris gallopavo | reverse complement strand
GTTTGGTGAGTGGGGACTGCCATTGCTTCCTCAGTCCCACAGACCCCTTCCCATCCCACACTGCCATGGGAGATCAGGTTCTGGACCACCTGAGGACCCAAACATCCACGAGTCTTTGGGTCCTGACGAGATGAGTCCCCGAGTTCCGAGGGAATTCACCGCTGCAGTCACCGAGCCACTCTCCAGGGTATTTCACAAGTCGAGGCAGTCAGGTCAAGTCCCTGGTGAGGAGAAAAAAGGTGACAGCACACCTCTTAGGAAGGATAGAAAGTGTGACGCGGGGAACTACCAGCATGTCAGTCTCACCT
>NW_011313671.1:0-383 GCF_000146605.3 Meleagris gallopavo | reverse complement strand
GGCATGCCAGAAGACCTTCAGAAGTCCCTGGATTGCACCTCTTCCACACCCACGTGGGAAACCCAAACAGAGCAGAAGCTGGGGAGCACCTCCGGCCTCCTTCCCCTCCACGGGCCTGCAGTCTGCCCGTTCCTCCAGCATGTCCCAATTGCCCTGCCCAGACAGGAGCTCGGCGCCCAGGGGCGCGTGTCAAGGCTGTGCTGCCCAGGCCTGAGGAGCTCAGGGCACCTCCTCCCAGCCCAGAATCTAGAGGTCTCTGCTAACCTCAGCCTTTCTATGCCTCTGATCATACGATTCACTGTTTGCGTTTGTTAGCCGCAACACACTTTTGTTCTTCAGACTTGAGAAACAGAACATTATTGGTGTTCTGTAACCTATCATCA
>NW_011313669.1:0-305 GCF_000146605.3 Meleagris gallopavo | reverse complement strand
CACCACTTGGGTCCTACCTGCACCTTCCATGGCCATTTTATTCTGTGGGTGCCAGGCTCTAACTTCTCAGGGGCAGGAGCAGAAGATTATTTTCTTTACCAATCAGGGGTCTTACCTGATGATCAGTGCCCGTCATTTGGATCCTAAGCGGGGTAGCCCACGTCGTCTGCAACATTCTCAGGGCACTGGGTCTACCATCTCGGGGTCTTTCATTCAGGTCTCGCAAGGTTTCCTACAGTCTCTTTGTCACCCCTGCAGAGACTGGGAGTCTGTCTTCAGGGCAGCCTTAAGAAGACCATGATTAC
>NW_011313668.1:0-319 GCF_000146605.3 Meleagris gallopavo | reverse complement strand
AGACATGAACAAACACAATACGCAAGATCTAAGAATACTTCTCATGCATCAGTTCAGTGCCATCTCCATCCTGAACACTCTTTCTATGTAAAAAAGAAAGTGCAGTATTAGGTGAATCAGGAACAATGAATAACTTTATCACAAAACTTGTGCAGACATTATCTGAAGGACAGAACACTTATAAATGTAGGCTTAAGGACAGAATGCAGAGGCCGAGAGAACTTGCTGCTGTCAAGTAAAGATAAAAAAGCTCAGCACAGCAACAGCAGAAACCAGTCTGGGCTGCAACACCCCTCCTGAAGGTAACAAGTTCACAGCA
>NW_011313666.1:0-471 GCF_000146605.3 Meleagris gallopavo | reverse complement strand
ACTCCACCAACCTCCAACAGATAGATACAGCTACAATATACACTCCTAAGGGGGAGGCGAGGAATGCATTTTTTGATGAGCATAGATATGCTGTAGTAGATGTAACAGTGACTTAACAAGACTGGACATGGCTGGATGCACTTGGTGTTTTCCACCTAGAGGACAGGTTCCACACACCTACAGCACACAGCTCTCCTGCTGTGTCGTGAGGATCAGAGCGAACCCCATGGCTGTCTGAACTCTTCCAGCCACAGAGGTAAGGTTCCTCAGCACAGCTGGATCCACTCTTAGTCCCAGATGCAATTACTAAGATGCAATTATTTTCTTCTGATTTCTGTTCTATTTCAGCTCAGCGTAGTTTACTCAGCCAGGCTGGTTGTACGTGTGAGCGGACGGACGCTTCGAAGGAGCTGGACGCTCTGCACTCTGACCGATGGCCCAGGAAACCTTACTGCCATAATCAAAGCTATG
>NW_011313665.1:0-302 GCF_000146605.3 Meleagris gallopavo | reverse complement strand
GGGTTTTGGGGTCCCTATAGGGCGTGAGGGGTCCCGTATGGGGGTTCAGAGGGTCCCTGTAGGGCCCAGGCATCCCTATGGGTTTTGGGGGAGGGTCCCTATGGGGTCACAGAAATCTCCCTACAAGCGCTGCTTTAGGACGCCTCATTAGCATATCCCCGCCCCTCCCTTGTTGATCACATGTCCCTCGGCGCGCTCTCCGCCCTCCAACCGGATGCGGCGGCGGGAAGCCACGTGATCATTCTATTTGCATACCTCGCCCCGTTCCCCCATCCCGCCAGCGCGCCGTCACGTGACGCCCC
>NW_011313660.1:0-319 GCF_000146605.3 Meleagris gallopavo | reverse complement strand
CATTTTTTAGCATAACCTTTACTACTTCCCTTGCTCATTGGTGATCAGCCTCTGGTCATCCTGAAAAAGTATCAATCAATACCAGTAAGTATCTGTAGCCAGTTTTTCGTGGGAGCTCAGAAAAATCTATCTGCCAATAGTTTCCTGGGCTGTGTCCTCTCCTTGTAACTCCAGGAGGTGGTCTTTTTGTATTGTATGGATTATATTTCAGGCATACTTCACACTTTGCTCACCATGCTTTTCACAGTTTCTCCCATTCACACACTTAAAATTTGAGCCTTAGACTATTGATGATAGTCTATAATCTGATCCCCAGCAT
>NW_011313654.1:0-450 GCF_000146605.3 Meleagris gallopavo | reverse complement strand
ACGCCAAAAATACACAAATTACAATAAAAACACAACGACACAAAAAGAAGGAAAACAACGACAAAAAAAAAAAAAAGAACGGAAGCAATGAAAAAAGAGAAAAAGCAAAAACAAAAGAGAAGGACAGAAATGACAAAATACAGACAAAAGAAATAAGAAGGAAAAACAAGAATACAAACGAAAATTCCACAAAAAAAAGAAGAAAGGAAACATCCAAAGCACACCCAAAAAAGAGAAATAGGCCAAAGAAGCAAAGACAACAAAAGCCAACGGCAGCAAACGCTGGAGAGCAAAGCAAAAGGAGGAAAAAAGGGAAAGAAAACGAAACCGAGCGACCGAAGGAAAGCAAAGCAGACGAGCGAGGGAAACGAAAAAAACCAAAAGCGGCCGACGGAACGGCAAAGAAACAGGACTCAGCGCGACGGCAAAGCAAAGATGCCAAGAGGCTGC
>NW_011313653.1:0-377 GCF_000146605.3 Meleagris gallopavo | reverse complement strand
TAGGGAGGAATAATGCATGCACCGTACAGGTAGGGGATGACCTGCTGGAGAGGAGCTCTGCAGAGAGGGACCTGGGTGTTCTGGTGGACGACAGGTTGGCCATGAGCCAGCAGTGTGCCCTTGTGGCCAAAAAAGGCCAATGGCATTCTGGGGTGCATTAAAAAGAGCGTGTCCAGCAGGTCGAGGGAGGTGATCCTCCCCCTCTAGTCTGCCCTGGTAAGGCCTCATCTGGAGTACTGTGTCCAGTTCTGGGCTCCCCAGTTCAAAAAAGACAGGGATCTCTTGGAAAGAGTCCAGCGGAGGGCCACAAAGATGGTGAAGGGCCTGGAGCATCTCTCCTATGAAGAAAGGCTAAGTGAACTGGGTCTGTTTAGCCT
>NW_011313651.1:0-466 GCF_000146605.3 Meleagris gallopavo | reverse complement strand
TCCAGCCCTCTGATCATCTTCGTGGCCCTTCTCCTGGACCCTGCTCCAAAAGCTCCACATCATTCCCGTGCTGGAGCCCCCAGGCCTGGACGCAGTGCTGCACATGGGGCCGCGCACCAGAGCCGAGTCGAGGGGGACAATCACCTCCCTCTCCCTGCTGGTCGCTCCTCTTTGAATGCAGCCCAGGATCTAGTTGGCCTTCTGGGCTGCAAGTGCACACTACTGGCTTATGTCCAGCTCTTTGTCCACCAGGATCCCCGAGTCCTCCGCAGGGCTGCTCCCAAGGGCTTCTACGCCCAGTTGGTACAAGCATCTGGGTTTCCCCTTCATCAGGGACATCAACAGTGGGGTTGAGTGCACCCTAAGGACACCAAGCTGTGGGGTGCAGTGACACAGCAGAGGGACGGGATGCCATCCACAGAGACCTCAACAGGCTGAGCAGTGGCCACAAATCCAAGTGCAGGGT
>NW_011313648.1:0-317 GCF_000146605.3 Meleagris gallopavo | reverse complement strand
TACCACCCTTCTCCAATACAATGACATTACCTCCCAGTAATGCTACCTTGGGCCCAAACATTGGACAGCTTCTCCCACTAATACTACTTTTCCATCCAAAAGAGGACATCTTCTCCCCAAAGAATGCTATTTTCTCCCGGAAACAAAGCAGCTTTCTCAAAAATGGGTGGCATTTTCCAACCAACTATGCTACTCTCTCCCAGAAAGAGCACTTTTCTGACAAGTACCTTCCCTTTTCTCTCAAAAATTACTGCTAGGCACTCCTCAAGTAGGACATTTTGCTCCCATCTACACCCCGTTTTTCTCCCCAAAGGACC
>NW_011313644.1:0-399 GCF_000146605.3 Meleagris gallopavo | reverse complement strand
CCACCAAAATATGAAATGATCTCTGAAAATAAAACAAACTGGAATTAATTTAGGGTGAACTAGTGAGATAGTGAGACCCTAAGTCAGTAGCCTATTAAAGGTGTCAAATGACTTGAGATCAACATATTGTGTAACATACATTGGGAAATACAGTAGGATATACAGTGTTAGAAGTAAAAATTTATTTTAAAAATGTGTTGATATTTGCCTTAAAATGACATCAATATTAATGTGATGATAATTTCATAACAGACAGAGCATATAATTAATCCTACAGCTTTGAATGGGAATCTGGGCTGATAAATACTAAAATCCTGCATGTCGGTTTCTAACTGGAGTTTTATTTTTTATAGCAATTAATTTGCTGTAAAGGCAGTTTTCAGGAGTGACAAGGAAAAT
>NW_011313641.1:0-362 GCF_000146605.3 Meleagris gallopavo | reverse complement strand
CTGAAGTAACAAAACAGAGAAATTAAGATGACTCTTGTGTAACCAGCCTGGGTCATCCTCTCGCTCAGGCACCGCATGATCACACCCAGGAAATGTTGCCCCTAGGCTTGGATTTGGGCTTCCAAGCAATCAGCAAGCATTTGGATGGGTCAGCCCCCTGGTTTTTGTGAGAACAGACAAGTCCATCTTGAAAAGCCATCTTGGCAAAGGCAGAATAGCTTTGTTCTTGGGCTGCAGCACTCCAAGGCCGGGTGCTGCTCAAACTCTGGGCCTGCATTTCCTCCTGGGCACCCATACGTGCTCTGAGTCTCCTGAGGCTTTCTGCAGGGTTTGTGGCTTCCTGCTGAGGAGCTCCTCATATT
>NW_011313637.1:0-335 GCF_000146605.3 Meleagris gallopavo | reverse complement strand
AATAACCATGCATTTGAAAAAGAAGTAACTTTTCTACCTGGCCTGATGAATTTACATGGAAGTACCTTGTTTGCTCACTTCTGAGGATCTGAATGACTCTCTCCTAAAATCCAAGCCAGAGGATAGCTGAGTTCCTATGCATAAGGGGAGAATAAGGCACAGGATAAAGGGCAAAGAAGATAGGAGAAGAATCTAGTGCTTCAGTTCTTTTTTTTTTTTTCCTACAGGAAATGGGATTGAAAATTATGTCCAACATCAATATCAGGAAACCAAGACTGTGTCTAACTAATCAGTCAACAACTATGATGAAGGAAAAAGGGATGTTCACTTCCAGT
>NW_011313636.1:0-386 GCF_000146605.3 Meleagris gallopavo | reverse complement strand
TTTTGCTCCCCTTGTGGGGATGCATTACTAGCCCAGCTCTGATTTTCCTTTTAGAAAGCTCTTCCCTCCAGTTGCATTTATAGCACCAGAACTAACACCATGTTTCCCAGATTTCAGTTAGTGTTCTGCCTCCGTTAGTGTTGTTTGAGTGTAGCCCCCTTTGTAACCGAGGCTGCCTTGCCTGTATTTATATTCTCTATCCATTGCTTTAAGCACAATCACTGTCCAGATCCCAGTTCTAAATAGTTCCTGACACCAGAAGTTTGTTAGAGATTACTTACAAACCTAATCACTGAGAATCAAAAGACCATTTTAATGTGTTGGAGATTTGTGTCTTTTCTCTCTCACTCATCTGAACATCAAATTATGGCAATCTTTTAATGCTC
>NW_011313634.1:0-308 GCF_000146605.3 Meleagris gallopavo | reverse complement strand
GAAAACGAACAGTTGCTCAGTTTTACTATTACAGTTCAGTTGGATTTAAGTCTTGTCCTTATTTTTGTTGGGCAGGAAATAAAAGGGATGACATGCAGGAGGATTCTCTATACTGTCATGAGCGTACTTGTGAGCTCGTTTTTATAGTGCTGGACTCAAAGGATGCAATGTTCCTCCCCAGGAACACAGCATACTGAATTGTGTAATGGCAGGCACTGCTGTTTTAAATTGTTTTAAGGTCACTGAATGGAAACATACTGGCAGCAAGTCTTGCTCTAGGTTTCATCTTAGCAATATCATGTCATGGT
>NW_011313631.1:0-363 GCF_000146605.3 Meleagris gallopavo | reverse complement strand
GCTCTGGAGATAGCTCATGACAGCCTTCCAAGACTCAAAGGGAGCGCATAAGCAGGGAGGGGGCAACGGCTGTTGAGGAGGGTGGATAGCGATAGGACAAGGGGAAATGGTTTTGAAGTGAGACAGGGGGAGGTTTAGGTTGGTTATTAGGAGGCAGCTTTTCACGCACAGGGTGGTGACGCACCGGAATGTGTGCTTGAGAGTCACTTCCAGGATGATCTGCTCCATGATCCGTGACCAGCACAGAGGTGAGACTGACATGCTGGTAGTTCCCCGCGTCACACTTTGTATCCTTCCTAAGAGGTGTGCTGTCACCTTTTTTCTCCTCACCAGGGACTTGACCTGACTGCCTCGACTTGTGAA
>NW_011313629.1:0-378 GCF_000146605.3 Meleagris gallopavo | reverse complement strand
GATGGTTCCCAGTTCCAGATTCTTTGATTCTGTGATGATTCTGGGCTTCAAATGTGTGGTGGTGACTCTGATTCCTCACTAAGAGTACAGACCCCCAGACTTGTAGCTACGCAATACGATGCATTTCACATCCACCCCTGTGCACAGTGTGTGGCATAGTTCTGAGTGCCTGACAAACCCAAGCAAAATCAATTTCTGTAGCTTATTTTAAATATATATATATATTTGCTTTAGTTTCTGCTCCCTGTTCCATTTATTTACGTTCTCCCTTGCTTCATATGTAACTTCCAACCTTGGCATTTTGCAAATAATACCTTTTCCCCCTCTCATCCTTCGATGGCTCCTGATGGTCCCTTGTTTCTCAGTTATAATGGGCTC
>NW_011313625.1:0-441 GCF_000146605.3 Meleagris gallopavo | reverse complement strand
GCGGATCTCTGGTATTGGGAAAAGCTCACCCTTTAGTCAACCTGATCTTGGTTCACGCCGTGAAGGGGTGGAGCGTATGGGGCTGCTGAGTCACGGCCTGAGCCTCTGATTGATCACCTGAGGCGAGCAGTGAGTCAGCCACGGAGCACAGGTGAAGTGAGCTAGGTTAGAACCTACTGGTTACTGTTTTCATCAAACGGGTGACGTGTGAATAGAAGACAAAGAGAAAATACTAACTGAGGGCTGTTTCTTCTGATCCTCAGGCCAGAATCAGTGACAAAACTGCAGTTTCTTGTCCAGCATGGATTAAGTTAAGTACTCTGCGAGCGCTGGAGAAACACGGCCTTCAGCCTGCCTTAATTATACACTGGGCAAGAAGCCTGCAAAATACAGTAAGCTGAGATTATTGTTCAATATGTACAGTCTGTTTTCTCTCTCCTT
>NW_011313624.1:0-495 GCF_000146605.3 Meleagris gallopavo | reverse complement strand
TTGTTGAGATTGAAGACTGTTGAGGTTTGGATTGCAGGGAGTCTCTCTCAATTCGGAGGGCATCTCTCTCAGATTGGAGGCTGTTTCTCTCGACCAGGATACTCTCTCGCTCATTTTGCACTGTTTCCCTGAGACTCTCCTTTTCAATTTCACAAACTCTCTCCCTCTCCAGGATAGTATTGAATAAGGCCCGGTATGTTTTTAGCATTAAGAAAGAAGAGACAGTGGCATGCAGCCCTTAAAAGGCAGTTTCAGTAGAGAAAGCATTTTTTCTCTTTTTTTTTTTCTTTTACAGAAACAAGATAGCAAGGCTCAAAGTTTACAAATATCCTAGAGTATTGGCCGTCCGCCTGGACTTTTCAAGGTCACGCTTTCAGACAGTACTGGTGAAACAGATAAACTTTCCCAATGAAGCTGTCTGAGAGCGGAGAGAGAGATTTGTTCAAAAAGCTAAAAAGCAACTGTTGCCCGCATTCTCCACCAAGAATGTCAACG
>NW_011313621.1:0-500 GCF_000146605.3 Meleagris gallopavo | reverse complement strand
AGCAGATCATCCTGGAAGTGACTCTCAAGCACACATTCCAGTGCGTCACCACCCTGTGCCGTGAAAAGCTGCCTCCTAAGAACCAACCTAAACCTCCCCTGTCTCACTTGAAAACCCATTTCCCCCTTGTCCTATCGCTATCCACCCTCCTAAACAGTCGTTGCCCCCTCCTGCTTATGCGCTCCCTTCGAGTCTTGGAAGGCTGTCATGAGCTATCTCCAGAGCTTTCTCTTCTCCCACAGAAACAATCCCAGTTCCCTCAACATTTCTTTCTAAGAGAGGTGCTCCAGCCCTCTGATCATCTTCGTGGCCCTTCTCTGGACCTGCTCCAAAAGCTCCACATCATTCCCGTGCTGGAGCCCCAGGCCTGGACGCAGTGCTGCACATGGGGCCGCACACCAGAGCCGAGTAGAGGGGGACAATCACCTCCCTCTCCCTGCTGGTCGCTCCTCTTTGAATGCAGCCCAGGATACAGTTGGCCTTCTGGGCTGCAAGTGCAC
>NW_011313617.1:0-495 GCF_000146605.3 Meleagris gallopavo | reverse complement strand
CCTGGGGGCTCCAGCACAGGAATGATGTGGAGCTTTTGGAGCAGGTCCAGAGAAGGGCCACGAAGATGATCAGAGGGCTGGAGCACCTCTCTTAGAAAGAAATGTTGAGGGAACTGGGATTGTTTCTGTGGGAGAAGAGAAAGCTCTGGAGATAGCTCATGACAGCCTTCCAAGACTCGAAGGGAGCGCATAAGCAGGAGGGGGCAACGGCTGTTGAGGAGGGTGGATAGCGATAGGACAAGGGGAAATGGTTTTGAAGTGAGACAGGGGAGGTTTAGGTTGGTTATTAGGAGGAAGCTTTTCACACACAGGGTGGTGGCACACTGGAATGTGTGCTTGAGAGTCACTTCCAGGATGATCTGCTCCATGATCCGTGACCAGCACAGAGGTGAGACTGACATGCTGGTAGTTCCCCGCGTCACACTTTGTATCCTTCCTAAGAGGTGTGCTGTCACCTTTTTTCTCCTCACCAGGGACTTGACCTGACTGCCTCGA
>NW_011313616.1:0-409 GCF_000146605.3 Meleagris gallopavo | reverse complement strand
AACACACACAGAAGCATCCAAACCCCGAGCATGCACATCCCCTCCTGTGGTACTGGAGGCCACAGCTCACCTTCACACCGCACTTTTACACTGATGCAGCCGCGCTACAGCTCCGTGGCTGCCACACAGGGCCTGCAGGACCTCTTTCTCTGCAAGCCCATCTGCAGGCATTGGTTCATGAGGTTCACCACCTGCCCTCCTGAGCAAAGACAAGCACTTAGACCGAGAGCAAAGTGCCCCTGGCCCGGTCCCCCACCCTCACTCCTGTCAGACATACCCTGGTATGTGGACTCATCCCCAGAGCTTGGCAGGACAACGGCACACGCATCACTCTTCAAACGCCCCATCCCAGCAGCAAGGGATCAAAGCATCGCGACAGCTGAAACCAAGTGCTGCGCGACTTTCCCCT
>NW_011313614.1:0-308 GCF_000146605.3 Meleagris gallopavo | reverse complement strand
AGTCATGCAATTATAGTTCCTCCTGATGTTGCCAAAGACCTTGAACCTCCCTGGGTTTCCTTGGGCTTCTCCTGTTTAACCATCTGATGTGTACTGGTGAAACCTAGCTTTGGGTGCTGGGGATCTCATTGCTGATCATTTTCACGCTTTGTGCCATTGGGGTCAAACCAGCTAAAAGTCGATACTAAAAAATGACCGCTCTGAGTTTTTACTCCCTTCCTCCCCCCTTTGCCTGCCTCTGTGCTTTGAGTTGTTTGGTGGCATAGGGGAGTTGCTGATTCATTGGTTTTTCTTCTGCAGCTGTACCT
>NW_011313613.1:0-316 GCF_000146605.3 Meleagris gallopavo | reverse complement strand
GGCCGCAGTGAGCCAGGGCGATTCCCTCCATCTGCCCGTGCCCTGCTGCTGCCCATCCCCACGGCAATTCACGGCCTGGGCAGCGCAGGCGAGCTGTGAAACGCCCTCTGCATCCCGCTGCACAAAGAACTGCAGGCACAGAGGAGGTCTGGGGCTGGAGGTGGCAGCTGAGGGACACCATGGGCCATCTGTGGTGCCCCATCCTGCCCCGGAGGTGGGCGTGGGGAGCTGGGGAGCTTTGACACAGCACAAATGACTGCAGACAGAGGGACACAGCAAAAGGAACACAAAGCTTTTAATTATGTATCATAAAAAA
>NW_011313609.1:0-342 GCF_000146605.3 Meleagris gallopavo | reverse complement strand
GAGGCTGCCTATCCTCTTTGTTCTGTGTCTTGCTTGTCTCTGGTCTTGCACTGTTTTCACTATTACATTCTCTTCGTCTCCCTATTTTGTGTCCTTGCCCCATTCTCTTGGCCTAATGACCCCTTGGCTTTGTGTTGCCACATTCATGTCGGCATTCAGTTTTGGCGTTCCCTGCCGTATTGTCTCGGGCCGTCATCCTTGGCATTTCCTTCCATGTTCTCTTGGCCCTTGCCTTTGCCTGGGCATTCCCTTGCCCTCCTGTTTTTGTAGAACCCGCACCTGGGGCGGGGTGCAGCCCTGCGAGCACAGCTGGGGGCAGTTTGGCTGTGGAGTGGGGCAGAG
>NW_011313601.1:0-379 GCF_000146605.3 Meleagris gallopavo | reverse complement strand
AAGAGCAGCATGTGAATCTGGAGACTGCTCCTTTGGGGTGTGGGGTGGAGCCCTTAGAATGGGGTGAGTGATTCCTGCTTCTTTTCAGAGCTGTGAGCTCTGCTTTTCTGGAGGATCTCAAGCTGGATGGCTGTCATTCATAGGGCTATGTGCTAATTGCATCCATGCGGTGGGTGTTTTTTAAGGGCATTGTGTGCATCCTTGTTGTGTTGTAAATTATGTTCTGCGTCTCTTCTGATTTCATTTTGCAGCCTGATGGTGTTGAAGGATTGCCTGGGCTCCTCCAGTCAGTGGTGTGAGATGTGTCCAGCAGGTAATGAACATGATGCACCCCATGTTGGTGCGCTGCTTGTATGCAGGTAGGTTTGCGATGTGATCC
>NW_011313597.1:0-333 GCF_000146605.3 Meleagris gallopavo | reverse complement strand
CCCCCTTGACCCATTTATAGAAACCCCATAAAAGAGACATGATGTAAAGTAGATTTACATCAAACAATTGCCTGGCTCGCCAATTGTTTAATCAATGGATATACAGATGGCATAGATCCATATCCAGGAGCTCGGCTAATAGCATTTATATTGGAGAAATAAGAGAAAGTCACTCACCCTGTCCTGGGCTCGCCAGACAAACTCCTGATGGAGCGGATCTCCAGAGAGAGATCCTTCCCACTGGCAGTCAGCTCTTTAAATGGGTCTAGGAGAGGTGGAGCCAGGCTCCACCCCTTCCTGCAGCACAGCTGAATTGCCTTCACCTGTGCTCCC
>NW_011313596.1:0-369 GCF_000146605.3 Meleagris gallopavo | reverse complement strand
ACTGAGCGTAGTCCCTGCTCCCATAAGGGCCTGGGGAGTACTGGTGGGTGGGAGCTGGACACAAGCCAGCAGTGGGCCCTTCCAGCCCAGAAAGCCAACCGTATCCTGGGCTGCATCCAAAGATGCGCAGTCAGCGGGCGAAGGGAGGAGATCCCCATCCCTCTGCTCTGCGCTGGTCAGGCCTCAGCTGCAGTGCTGCGTCCAGATGTGGAGTCCTCAGTGCAGGGAGACATGGAGCTGTGCGAGTGCATCCAGAGTACAGCCACAAACACGACCCGAAGGATGGAACCCCTCTCCTGTAAGCAAGGAGAGCTGGGCTGTTCAGCCTCCTGGAGAAGTGAAGGCTCCAAGGGAACCTGGTAACAGCCT
>NW_011313594.1:0-369 GCF_000146605.3 Meleagris gallopavo | reverse complement strand
GTTGGTCTCGGTGGAAACCAGCAAGGAAGTGGAATCTGCATTTCCCGGCATGCCCCGGAACCTCACTTTGCTGACTGGTCATTGTCTGCCCAGCAGGTAAGGGCGATGCACACCCGCCAGCGTTTACCCATTCCAGAGCCCGGCACAATAGGGTTCCCCCCAGAGCTCTGAATTGCGCTTCATGGTGCCCAGAAGGCTGCCTATCCTCTTTGTTCTGTGTCTTGCTTGTCTCTGGTCTTGCACTGTTTTCACTATTACATTCTCTTGTCCTCCGATTTTTGTGTTCCTTGCCCCATTCTCTTGGCCTAATGACCCCTTGGCTTTGTGTTGCCACATTCATGTCGGCATTCAGTTTTGGTGTTCCCTGCC
>NW_011313592.1:0-403 GCF_000146605.3 Meleagris gallopavo | reverse complement strand
AAGTGACTTCTGCACGTCTTTCATCTTTAAATTATGTCATTCAAACGTAAGTCACTGTGGCACTAGATGCTTGTGATAAAACCAACTTACTGCAAAAAAAGAAACAGCATGAACAAACACAATACGCAAGATCTAAGAATACTTCTCATGCATCAGTTCAGTGCCATCTCCATCCTGAACACTCTTTCTATGTAAAAAAGAAGTGCAGTATTAGGTGAATCAGGAACAATGAATAACTTTATCACAAAACTTGTGCAGACATTATCTGAAGGACAGAACACTTATAAATGTAGGCTTAAGGACAGAATGCAGAGGCCGAGAGAACTTGCTGCTGTCAAGTAAAGATAAAAAAGCTCAGCACAGCAACAGCAGAAACCAGTCTGGGCTGCAACACCCCTCCTGA
>NW_011313591.1:0-344 GCF_000146605.3 Meleagris gallopavo | reverse complement strand
AACAGTATTCTGCCAATTTAAAAGGACAATTCACTACATGATACGGGGAATGCCTGGAGAAGATCGGACATCTCCCCTCCCCTCCGTACTCTTTGTTTAACAAGAATTCCAAGCAAATCACCTTATCAATAGGACAAGAAGAGCACTGAACACCAGATAACGATCCAATTAAAATCCTCTGATAAGATTGTGAACCCGGAGTACCCAGCAAGTGGGGAAATGGGGGAGAAGGGGGAGGTAAGGGAGAGAAAAAGGGTATAAAAGTTGTCATGCTGTATCCATAGGTGCGCTCCTGCTTGCGGGACGCCCGCCATTGCAATCGCGAATAAAATCTGCTTTTATCA
>NW_011313587.1:0-327 GCF_000146605.3 Meleagris gallopavo | reverse complement strand
AATTTTTCCTATAGATTTGTCTACATAAGACCTAAGAATGTGATTGGACTTTCTGTTTGATAAATAGGTGATGGTATTGAGTTCTTAAGATACGCCCATTCACTATTTGTAATTTTATATTAGTAAACTTTAAACTTTACTTAAACATTTTGCCTTTTAAAAACATTACTTAAAATCTACCTCTAGTCTCGTTGCAAGTTTGAAATTGTAATCCTGAATCATAAAGATAATATTTATGATGACCTCCAATGCGGATGAAATAATTTGTTGTTATGTTCTGCACTGATCTGTACATACTTCCAGCTATTACATGCAAATATATAAATA
>NW_011313584.1:0-328 GCF_000146605.3 Meleagris gallopavo | reverse complement strand
TTCCAGCCCTATCCTCTCTTGGGGACTTTGTAGCACAAAAAAAAAAATGGATCATAGCATAATGTAGCAGTATGAAAAAATCCACCAGCAATCACCAGACCTCCAGCATTGTAGCTGCAATTTTCCTAGGCTCACCATTGGCCCAGGTACAGTCCCAAGAAGGACTGGGCAATGCCAACAGCAAGCCAAAGTCTGCGCTCCCCCATCTGCATCTCTGGTCTGCTGGGAGTAAAATGAGGCGATCGTTCTGAGAATTTGCTGGTTTATTAACTGTTTGGCAGCCTTCATCCTCCCAAAATGACACCACAAATTTAAAGAGAATAAAGGA
>NW_011313583.1:0-417 GCF_000146605.3 Meleagris gallopavo | reverse complement strand
AGGAAACTCTTCAAGGCTGAGAATCCCTAGAGCGGATCTCTGGTGGTATTGCGGCGGGGAGACCTTGTGGTCCATCCTCCCCTCTAACTGGGGAGGTACCTGTGCACTTGTTCACCTGGCAATACCGTTCACTCTGGCATTCGAGAAGGATCTATCACACATTCACAAAAGGGACAGAAGGAGCTTAGGAATCCCATTCGATGATGATACAATAAGTATAGACTCAATTGGGGTGCCCAGAGGGGTCCCTGATGAATTTAAGGCTAGAAATCAAATTGCTGCAGGATGTGAGTCTCTTTTCTGGTGGGTGACAGTTAACAAAACTGTGGATTGGATAAACTATATCTATTACAATCAGCAGAGATTTATAAACTATACAAGGGAGGCAATAAAGGGAATTGCAGAACAATTGGATGC
>NW_011313582.1:0-503 GCF_000146605.3 Meleagris gallopavo | reverse complement strand
AAAGTTCTGTCACGCAGCTGTTGCAGCTTTGCTAAATAGGCCGAGTTTATTTAAATGCCACCGCAGCTCCTAAAGCACTCGAAGTGGCGTTTGGGGGGGGAGTGATAAAACGGCTCTGACAGACTCATCGTTAAGATGCGTTAGGCGCCAATCCAGGCCTCGTTGGGCTGCATAAATTCAGTTTCACCACCGCATTGCGCCTCCCTTCGGCGCTGCAGCGGAGCCGGAGACGCACCCAACATGGCGGCGGTGTGTCACCGGGTCCCATTTCTACCTTCCTCCCGTCACGCAGTGGGCGACAAGAGCAGTTCCGGTTTCGGCGCGGCGGTGATTGGTCCATCCTGTCCCCTGACTGGAAGCGAGTGTTCCGCCGCGAAGTTGAAACGCGAGGTGCCGGCCGGGCCGCGCTCCGTGCAGCTGCCGGCTGCCCCGCTCGATTTCGGCCCGGCGCTGCGGTCCCGGCAGCCGTTGCGGTATGCGGCGGAGGCCGGTAGGCGTGGGAA
>NW_011313580.1:0-463 GCF_000146605.3 Meleagris gallopavo | reverse complement strand
AACCTTGTTCGCTATTCTTCAGCAGCTTCACTATGGCCATCTTATTGAGGACAGTGCCAAAAGCCTTACTGAACTCCAGCAAGAATATATCCTGTTCTCTTCCCTGTCCACCAGGCTTTCTATTTCATTGTAGACACTTATCAGCTTGATCAGACCATGGTGAATCCATGCTGATTACAGCATCCGATACCTTCAGACTCTGTGTGCCAGGAAGCAGTTTTCAGGATGCACTGCTCCAGCAGCTCCATACGACTGAAACGTACACTCCAGTAGCTCCCTCGCATCTGCTTCTTGGTCTTCTTAAACAGGAGTGAGATGCACCTTCCCCCAGTCTTTGAGGCACTTCTCCCAGTCACCAACCGACGTTGGTGATCAAGAGTGGACAGCTCCCTCAGCACTCATGGGTGCATCTCATCATGGGACAAATGAGCCTAAGGTGTTAGAAATATCCAGTTTGCTCAGG
>NW_011313576.1:0-469 GCF_000146605.3 Meleagris gallopavo | reverse complement strand
CTGGACGCAGCACTGCAGCTGAGGGCCTCACCAGCGCAGAGCAGAGGGGATGGGGGATCTCCTCCCTTCGCCCGCTGACTGCGCATCTTTGGATGCAGCCCAGGATACGGTTGGCTTTCTGGGCTGGAGGGCCCACTGCTGGCTTGTGTCCAGCTCCCACCCACCAGTACTCCCAGGCCTTATGGAGCAGGACTACGCTCAGTCCTTTCATCCCCTAGCATGTTTTGGTGGTGGCTGTTCCCTCATCCCAGCTACTGACCCTGCACTTGGATTTGTGCCCACTGCTCAGCCTGTTGAGGTCTCTGTGGATGGCATCCCGTCCCTCTGCTGTGTCACTGCACCCCACAGCTTGGTGTCCTTAGGGTGCACTCAACCCCACTGTTGATGTCCCTGATGAAGGGGAAACCCAGATGCTTGTACAAACTGGGCGTAGAAGCCCTTGGGAGCAGCCCTGCGGAGGACTCGGGGA
>NW_011313570.1:0-358 GCF_000146605.3 Meleagris gallopavo | reverse complement strand
CCTATCCCCTGTTGTGCCTTGGTGTTCATGAAGTGGAAGTTAAAGCTCTTCCTTCTTCACAATCCACATGAATGAGGCTCTTGCACATACAGCTGGAGCCCCTTTGCAAACCATTTGACTTACATACTGCTCCTTGAGTTACAGTCCTGCTAACACAGAAAGATCTTTGGACTTGAAAAATGCTATTATTATCACTATTATTATTATTGCTTTTTATAATTTTGACGCATTCTAAATCTTTTCCTTCGCAGGTCTGTGTGGTGTCCTTAGTGGGATTTGTTATGCTTTGCATTTCATACCAACCTGATGAGAAGACATGCGTGCAGTTCACAGTAAAGGTACCTTGAGTTTCTGTTAT
>NW_011313569.1:0-319 GCF_000146605.3 Meleagris gallopavo | reverse complement strand
CCCCCGGGAAAAAAAAAGAAAATAAGGGACCCCGAAATAATTGAAAACAGTGGCAACAATCTAGAGGTAAAACAAGTAATTTACTAAATATGGTATCAACAGAATTTTATAAGGAGAGAGAATGTGAAATTGATAGTGGATCGGCCTTACCACAACGCTGAGATGAGAAGCGCAGGCAGAGAAGCGCAGGCGAGAAGCGCAAGCGAAGCAGCGCAGGCAGAGAAGCGCAAGCGAAGCAGCGCAGGCAGAGAAGAGAGCATCAGGTGACCTTGCCGGGAGTTATATCTCCTCGCTGACCGCAAAGCCCCCTGGGGAAACG
>NW_011313568.1:0-344 GCF_000146605.3 Meleagris gallopavo | reverse complement strand
CTATTCGATAACACTTTTATTTTACTGTTCTCATTTACTTAAAATAAATTGTCTTCTGTTGTTTTTGTTTGTTTTTTCTTTTTTTAATTATCTCTTCAGATTAAATTTGCCTCATCTATTTTATTTTTCTTTTTAATAAAAAAAAGAATAGCCTCTTTCTCCATGAAATCTCTGGCATTGAAACAGCTTGATCAATCTGGTTTTGTTGATTTGGCATTTGAACCAAATATTTTGTTCAGTCAATGAGCTAGAAGAGATTATTTATTTCTGTGGGTCTTCGGCCGTTTTCAAGCTGAGATAGTCACTATTTTTTTTATTATTTAGTTTATAAACTGTTCTTGGTG
>NW_011313566.1:0-429 GCF_000146605.3 Meleagris gallopavo | reverse complement strand
GAGCCTCTGTCTCCTGATACCAACTGCTTCATTCTTACCGAGCCGACACACTTCTCACTCAAACTTCAGAGATCTTTGCCAAAGCCTGGCTCCTTTGCCATTGCAGGGTGTAGCTGTACAAAACAAAGGAGAAGCAGAAGAATCATTTAATATGTCTCAAAGCCAGCGCTGAACAATTGCGAAGGAATAAAAGCACTTCATGGAAGTACTCCACTGGCATTCACGGGACTGAGAAAACAGCCCAGGATGAAGTCAGCTGAGAGCTGAGAACACCCAAATCCAACAGTGGTACCTTCACAGGTCCCTTCCCACTCTCAGCATTCTACACTTCTGTCATCTCTAGGCCAAATGTTTGTGTGTTTTAACTACCAAGAATGAGTGCTACAGTTACACACAGGCTCTCTCCCACTTGTCTGTGACTGTATTATA
>NW_011313565.1:0-425 GCF_000146605.3 Meleagris gallopavo | reverse complement strand
GGTGGAGGAGGAGGAAGCTTGGATGCCTGGCAGTTTGAGGGGGGCCTGAGGTAGCCTCACCCATCACAGACACGGGCAGCCAGACAGACGGCCACTGGACATGACGGACAGGGTCTTCATGACTGGGCTTCAGGGGCTGGCCGCGGTCACTGTGGAGAAGGGAAGAGCGTGGTCAGCAGTCGTGGAGACAGGGCACCTACCCTGGGCTGCAGCCCCGACAGCAGAGTTGCAGGGTTTCAGGCTGCACAAAAAACCCTTTGTCTCATTTTGTCTTCAGAGTGACTCAAAACGAACCCCAGCACTGTCACAGCCTGGGCAGAGCACGGCAAAGGAACCCTAACCCTGTCAGCTCCCTTCCTAGATCCTGAGATCACTCAAAAAATCCTCTCAGAAGCGAAAAATCCTTCGCAGAAGGAAAAAAGAAC
>NW_011313564.1:0-413 GCF_000146605.3 Meleagris gallopavo | reverse complement strand
TATTAGAGTAATAAGGAGACTGAAGCTGATGTTTAAGCACATATACCAGGAGTTACCATAAACTAATAGAAATATACCCACATGACACCACTTCTTCCTTCTTATTGCACCTGTTTATTCCCACACGATTTGTTCTGGTGCATCTCTTCTGAAACATGATGATTTCTGTAAGCGTTCAGTAAATGATTCAGGAACAATTATTAGCTAAATCTAGACTGGTTATGTTTATTTGAATTAATTCCTTGCTTGAATTACCATTTATTATCACAAATTCTGCACTGATGTAGTGGAAGACTAAGAGCAAAAGGCTGTGGCAGTAGAATATTTTGGCAGTAATACTTATTTGTATGGTCTTAAAGTGCTTGCAGACCTTTGCAATCTGTGATATTGGAATTTGACTTTTCAGCAAGCTG
>NW_011313562.1:0-499 GCF_000146605.3 Meleagris gallopavo | reverse complement strand
GCGCATAAGGCAGGAGGGGCAAGACTGTTTAGGAGGGTGGATAGCGATAGGACAGGGAATGGTTTCAAGTGAGGACAGGGGGAGGTTTAGGTTGGTTATTAGGAGGCAGCTTTTCACGCCCAGGGTGGTGACGCACTGGAATGTGTGCTTGAGAGTCACTTGCAGGATGATCTGCTCCATGATCCGTGACCAGCACAGAGGTGAGACTGACATGCTGGTAGTTCCCCGCGTCACACTTTCTATCCTTCGTAAGAGGTGTGCTGTCACCTTTTTTTCTCCTCACCAGGGACTTGACCTGACTGCCTCGACTTGTGAAATAGCATGGAGAGTGGCTCGGTGACTGCAGCGGTGAATTCCCTCGGAACTCTGGGACTCATCTCGTCAGGACCCAAAGACTCCTGGATGTTTGGGTCCTCAGGTGGTCCAGAACCTGATCTCCCATGGCAGTGTGGGATGGGAAGGGGTCTGTGGGACTGAGGAAGCAATGGCAGTCCCCACC
>NW_011313560.1:0-319 GCF_000146605.3 Meleagris gallopavo | reverse complement strand
GAACGGCAGATGACCAAGGCACACATCTATGAGACACTCCAACTTCCCTGAAACAATGAATAAACTAAATAATTCAATTTGGAGAAAGGTCTTTAATTTGCTGAGTTTAAATTGACTTTTTTTTTTCATATGATCAGATGACTGCACTAAAAAACACTGCAAACTCTTCATTTTCTCCTCCTTCTTTTCGCAATTCGTGTTTAAGGAAGCACCAGCAGCTTCTTCAGATCATTCAAATCATGAAACATTCAAGAACTTCCTCCTCCTGCTCTCCATAACACATGGTTGTTAACACCAGCAGACAACACTTTCAGAATGT
>NW_011313559.1:0-504 GCF_000146605.3 Meleagris gallopavo | reverse complement strand
AAAAAGCTAAAACTGAAGTGCTTCTAGAGATATTGTCTAAATGTTAAGAATGACATTCCAAGCTGCAGAAGAGATTTAAACAGGATGTGTACTCTTGAAATTGAATTGTCTTTCTATTAGATAGAAAGTGGTAGAATTTGGAAGGATTGTGAAGATTTCCGTGTAACTTCAGTAGGAGTAGATATAAAATGTGAGTTTTACCTAGGAGGGATCACTTGTGAAGTCATTTCTACTTTGCTTCAGGTACAGAAAATAATGAGAACAAGCTACCTAGAAGGGGAAGAAGTTCTTCCATATTAGTCTGTGATATTTTCACAGTCCTTTATCAGAGGACTTCTAATGCCTTACAAGTAATTCAAGCTAATTGTACTCCACTGTGAGTCTGTCAAGCACTGTACCCATGGTTCTCCTAGTAGTCCCAAAGCTGCTGAGAATCAAGCTGAATGTTGATGCTCCTTGGAGCTGGGCTGAACCATAACCCCCCAGAATGGGAGCCCAGCTGAA
>NW_011313551.1:0-498 GCF_000146605.3 Meleagris gallopavo | reverse complement strand
ATAAATTGATTTTGTCCCTTGGTGACTCGAGGGCATTAGAGTGCACTGTGCACCAGTATCCACCAGGGCCTTATATTTTCGTGATTCTGATGTGCCAGGCCATCTAATCCACACAGTCCAATAAACTCTATTATCCTTTCCCCCCCCTGGCTGGGGGCAGGGCCCCTCTATTTGTTACCTTCACTGTCTGCAGCAACTGGAGCAATCACCTTTTTAGAGAAGTTCACCTTGGTGGTTGATTTGTCTTGTAACTCTCTTACCCGTGCTTGAAGTACAGGAGTAGGTTGTTTATGCCACTCCTTCATATCTCCTCCATGGTCACGTAGGTAATGCCACAAGGCAAAACGTGATGTGGTCTTACTGTTGTCACTTGCTCGAGCAGGAGAACGTCTTCTTTTGATAGCTGAGACATTAGATGCCACCGGCTGGGAGGAAATCAAGTTGATCAGCCCCTCCAATAGGCTGTTTTGGGGATTCTGGTCCCCATTTGATGTATCC
>NW_011313550.1:0-405 GCF_000146605.3 Meleagris gallopavo | reverse complement strand
CAAACCAAAGACCAGGAAAAACCAGACAAAAGGAAAGAAAAGAGTAAGTAATAAAAACCAAGGAGAGCAAAGCAAAATCACTTGAAATCCTCACAAACAGAGGGGAATACGCTCAGGAAAAGGAAAAAGCAGTTCCAAGAATAGAAACAAAAGGGAAAATAAAACAACCCTGGAAAAAAACCCAATGCATTGCAATGCAGAAGGAGCAGGAAACCAAGGCAGAAACCACAGAAAAACAACATGGAAAACAAACCGAGGAAACCAATATCAACCCATGCAGCAGCAGCAGCCTCTGCAGCAACATGAAAATGCAAAAAAATACAAGGTCATGGCAAAGCACAGATGACCACCGAGTGTGCAGGAGGCCAAAATCTTGGCATCCGTGCCCGGGAGGAGGAAAGGGTA
>NW_011313549.1:0-495 GCF_000146605.3 Meleagris gallopavo | reverse complement strand
CACTGCGTCCAGGGCCCTGGGGGGCGTCTCCAGCACGGGAATGATGTGGAGCTTTGGAGCAGGTCCAGAGAAGATCCACGAAGATGATCAGAGGGCTGGAGCACCTCTCTTAGAAAGAAATGTTGAGGGAACTGGGATTGTTTCTGTGGGAGAAGAGAAAGCTCTGGAGATAGCTCATGACAGCCTTCCAAGACTCGAAGGGAGCGCATAAGCAGGAGGGGGCAACGGCTGTTTAGGAGGGTGGATAGCGATAGGACAAGGGGAAATGGTTTTGAAGTGAGACAGGGGAGGTTTAGGTTGGTTATTAGGAGGCAGCTTTTCACGCCCAGGGTGGTGACGCACTGGAATGTGTGCTTGAGAGTCACTTGCAGGATGATCTGCTCCATGATCCGTGACCAGCACAGAGGTGAGACTGACATGCTGGTAGTTCCCCGCGTCACACTTTCTATCCTTCCTAAGAGGTGTGCTGTCACCTTTTTTCTCCACACCAGGGAC
>NW_011313547.1:0-373 GCF_000146605.3 Meleagris gallopavo | reverse complement strand
ATATTTCTCCAGTGCAGAGATTTTATTATTACTATTATTTTGGTTTTGAGAACATTTTCTGAAAAGCACAGACAGCCTCTTCAGCAAAAGAGCCAGCATTAGTAACAAACCAATTGATACAAAACCCTGAAATCTAGCTTTGACATCCCAGAATAAGCTTCTGGCAATATTATGTCTTTCTTTTAGATGTTTGGATAAATCACACAGCTCAGAATCTGCATCATATATTATGCCTAAGTTATAAACAAATGCTGCTGAGGTAAGGATATTTCTCAGTCCAATGTACTTTACTCACTGTTTTGAATCCCCAGACATCACTTGGCTGCATCAGTGAAATGTTTGCTTCAAGGCTTGACTGTGTGTTCCAACAGGC
>NW_011313546.1:0-466 GCF_000146605.3 Meleagris gallopavo | reverse complement strand
GTGGGAGAAAAGTGGGCAATAGTGGGAAAGACTGACTTCTCTTGGAGGGCAAGTGTGGTATTTTTGGGTGTGGAAAAAGGGGGTCCTTTTGGGGGAGAAAACCGGGGGTGTAGGTGGGAGAAAATGTCCTGTTGAGGAGTGCCTAGCAGTATTTTTGAGAGAAAAGGGAAGGTACTTGTCAGAAAAGTGCTCTTTCTGGGAGAGAGTAGCATAGTTGGTTGGAAAATGCCACCCATTTGTGAGAAAGCTGCTTTGTTTCCGGGAGAAAATAGCATTCTCTGGGGAGAAGATGTCCTGGTTTGGATGGAAAAGTAGTACTTGTGGGAGAAGCTGTCCAATGTTTGGGCCCAAGGTAGCATTACTGGGAGGTAATGTCATTGTATTGGAGAAGGGTGGTATTTCTTGGGAGAATGTGTTCGTTTTGGAAGCCAACGGTGTTACTTTGGGGGGAAAAAAGCGGCCTTTC
>NW_011313542.1:0-309 GCF_000146605.3 Meleagris gallopavo | reverse complement strand
CCTGGGGGGGTGAAAAGCTGACCGTGAGCCAGCAGGGTGCGATTGCAGCTCGGAAAGCAAAGGGGATCCTGGGCTCCAGCAGCAGAGGGTGGCAGCAGGGACAGGGAGGTGATCGTCCCCCTCTGCTCCGCTTTGTGAGGCCCCGTCTGCAGCGCTGCGTCCAGGGCTGGAGCCCCCAGCACAGGAAGGACAGGGAGCTGTTGGAGAGGGTCCAGAGGAGCCACAAAGATGAGCAGGGGCTGCAGCACCTCCCTGCAAAGCCAGGCTGAGGGAGCTGGGCTCGTTCAGCCTGGAGAAGAGAAGGCTGGG
>NW_011313541.1:0-417 GCF_000146605.3 Meleagris gallopavo | reverse complement strand
TCGGTGACTGCAGCGGTGAATTCCCTCAGAACTCTGGGACTCATCTCGTCAGGACCCAAAGACTCCTGGCTGTTTGGGTCCTCAGGTGGTCCAGAACCTGATCTGCCATGGCAGTGTGGGATGGGAAGGGGTGTGTGGGACTGAGGAAGCAATGGCAGTCCCCACCTCACCAAACCAAAGCAAAGCTGAGGGCTGTGCATAATGAGCAGTTCTCAGACAAGATGGAAGCCAAAAATGGTGTTGGGTACCTGAGCCTTCTCTGGTGGTAAGCAACATGGTGCACAGAGTGCAGCCATGTGCTCCGAGCATGGAGCACAGGTTTGTGCAAGAGGCACGGATGCAGGGCAGTGCCTTCATGACTGTATTGTGTCCAACGGGTGGCAGCAGAGCTGCGGTGCTCCCAAGTGCCGTAACAAC
>NW_011313540.1:0-434 GCF_000146605.3 Meleagris gallopavo | reverse complement strand
GTATATAGTTATCTATTTTAAAATTACAATGAAATAAGACAATGAATAATAAGAACAAAAAATTAAAAAATACCATAAATATTTCTGTGCATATTTAGATACAGGAATGCGTTCAGTTAGAGGCATTGATAAGCAGGCATTTAATGCACCTTGCTTTGGCTGTTTCAGCAGGTCTGCATCAGAATCCTGACTGTAAGTGACATCTGTGAGTGTCTTGAGAAGGATAGCTCAAATCTTGTATCATGCACGAGCATGGAGAAGCTGATTTCCTCTTGATTCACTCTTGATTTTTCAGTGCATAGTAGTCAGATGGAAGAGAAAATGGAGTCCAAATGTCCTGATTGGAGAACACAGCTGTTCTGGGTTCTAGAAAACGGAGAGAAAATGGAGAAACAGACACTCCCAAAACTCTTTTGTGAGCACTTGTCTCAGGA
>NW_011313539.1:0-430 GCF_000146605.3 Meleagris gallopavo | reverse complement strand
TAAGGACAAACGCTAAGCGTAATACTTCAGATCTTGTCAGCTGGCTGAAGGTCAGAACAATCAACTTCACAAATACTGGATGCAAAATCACTGGCTGGGAGACAGAAAGGACCCAGGGGACTAAAATGGCTCAGGAATCAAACATCAATCAACACTGTCACACAGCTAAAAGAAGAAAAATAAAAACCAAAACGTTACAATGCTAAGTGCTATCAAAACCTCCTCTAAGTAGTCTGTTCAGTTCAGGACTCTATATTTCATAAAATCTACAGAGTGCACACCATTTAGAGTTTACAGGAGACAAGAAGGAGACACGTCCAGCCAGCAGGATCTTTGAGGGGAAGAGAGAAACTGAGAAGGAAGCTAACGTGTAAATAAGATGCATGAAGCATTGCTGCAAAGTGGAAGAAGTAAAAATGTCCTCTGTGCT
>NW_011313538.1:0-363 GCF_000146605.3 Meleagris gallopavo | reverse complement strand
GCATTTTAATCGTTTTTTTATTTTTATTTTTTAACTTTTTCGTTATTTTTATTATTTTCATTTATTCTTTATCATTTTCGTTTATGCGTCCACGTGTTTGTCTGTTTGTTTATAATTCCGTTATTTGTTCATTTCAATTTTTTATTTTTATTTATTTACGTGCCCGCGTATTTGTCTCTTTGTTTTTTAAATGTTGTTTTTATTGTTACTTATTGTTGTTATTTATTTATTTATTTGCTTGCTTATTTATCGGCTCGCTCGCTCATTTATTTATTCATTCATTCATTCATTCATTCATTCATTCATTCATTCATTCATTCATTCATTCATTCATTCATTCCTCGTGTTTTATTTCTTATCGAT
>NW_011313533.1:0-471 GCF_000146605.3 Meleagris gallopavo | reverse complement strand
GGGGTCCGGCTTGGGCCGTGGCTGCCTCGGCCTTCGCCATCGGCCCCTTCCCCTCCACCGCCTCCAGCCAGCACGACAGGCACAGAGCAGGAACCCTGGGGACGGCCCTCAGGGACACCTGGCCCTGCCAGCTGCTCACTGCTGCTCGCATTTGCTCTCTCCTCTGCAGTGTGTGTGCTGTGTGGCCGGGCAGATGTCAACCCGGACGCCTTTGGGCACATGCTGTCTGAAAGTGGGATTCACGTCCACGAGTTCTGCTTGGTGAGTTCTCTCATGGGCTCCTTCCAGATTCCTGCCGGGGATGCTCCTTTCCTTTCTGTCCTAATGAGATCCTGCTCTTTCCTCTCCTACAGGGGTTTGCCAACATCAATTCTGAAGCAAGACCAAGGCGGTCGGGAACTGAGGGCCTCCCCGTTGCTGCCATCAGACGTGCAGTCAAACAGGCCACCAAGCAGGTGAGGACCTGCACGG
>NW_011313532.1:0-404 GCF_000146605.3 Meleagris gallopavo | reverse complement strand
TAATTCACACACACAAAAAAAAAGGAACTTAGAAATACTAAAAACCTCCCTTTCATCAAATTTACAAAAAAACTGCCAACCAGATGTGTGGTATCATCTTCCAACCCTCACAAAAGATGACATTATACAGGTTTTCAAACCTTGTTACGAAGAGGTGCTGACCATCAGCAAGGCACGTGGCTGCAGGAAGCCCCAGCTGGGCCACAGGGCAGCACTACACCACATAAAACCTCTCACACAGCAAGGGACTGGATAGGACAAAGTTTCCGTTTTTTTTCTTCTATTATTGCTTGTCATCAAGAATGGCTCAAAATGCCATCTGACAAGCTGAAATGCTTCTCTAAATCCTAACTAATAATATTTTATCCTCAATGCCCCTTTCAGGAAGAGGACATGTGAGAAAC
>NW_011313531.1:0-503 GCF_000146605.3 Meleagris gallopavo | reverse complement strand
CTTTAGTTTCTGCTCCCTGCTCTTGTTTATTTCTGTTCTCCCTTGCTTCACACGTAACTTCCAAACGTGGCATTTTGCAGTATAACGTTTTTTCCCCCTTTTATCCCTTGATGGCCCCCAGGGATGTCTTGTTTCTCAATTGTAACAGTTGTCATGAGCCCATTCATCTAAGGATTTGGGACCGGAGTTCACTCCATGACTCTTGTAATCAGCTGGTGTCCCTAGCTGCCATTGTGCAGGCTCTGCCAGTTTATAACAGATGGGTACAGCTACAATATACGCTCCTAAGAGAGAAGCAGGAATGTCCTGATGTAATGTAGATATTCTGTAGTGATAGAACGGTGAGCTAGCGAGGCTGGAGATGGCTGGATACGCTTGGTTATTTTCCACGCAGAGGGCAGGGTTAAACACACGCATACAGGAGGCCCTCCCGCTGTGTCACGAGGTTCAGATCGGACCCCCTTGCTGTCTGAGCTCCTCAAACCGCAGCGGAAAGGATCCTC
>NW_011313530.1:0-357 GCF_000146605.3 Meleagris gallopavo | reverse complement strand
GGCATGGCTGGCGCCAATGGGGAGCATCGTGCCGGTGCAAAGCACACCAAGATACAATTCTGGGAGGATGGCCCCGCCACACAGCGGGGCTACAGAATGCCAGAGGTCACCGCCAAAGGTACGCGGGTCCGCAGCCGGCACGGGAGCAGAGCTGCCAGCCAGTCCTGGCACCGAGCGGGCCAGACCCAGCACGGGGACCATCTCAGGGCTGCCTCCGTGTGGGGCTGGGGACAGCGACGACACTTTCCATCTGCCGCCTCCCTCCTGCCCTGAGCCAGTGGGAGCAGCGGCAGAAGCAGAGTGTGACCTGCTTTTCCTTTGCCCTGCAGAGCGAGTTGCTGTCTGGGATGCGGTGGC
>NW_011313529.1:0-476 GCF_000146605.3 Meleagris gallopavo | reverse complement strand
CGGCATCGGAATCGCACTCCTTCGCTCTCACGCGCAGAAGCGGCATTCGCGCTGAACTGCTCCGGAGACTTTGCCGTAGCTGGCCGAGAAATCACGCTTTTCCCCGAACGCCGCTTTGAGCTGTCAGCAGCGGTCTCGTGTTTCTTGCTTGTGGACAACGGGCCACTTCAGCCGGCTGCTTTTCTCCGACGAGTGAGCGGGCTCCTGTGCGCGCATCGGAAAGGAGCGGTTTGCACTTCGCCTTGGCTACATGCAGAATGCACTACGCCTACCTCTGAATACTATGTCTCTGTCTTTATTTCGTTCGACAATTCATTCTAGTCAGGTTTTCCACTGCGACACATCTGCATTCAGAGAGGAAAAGAGTGGAAAGGAAAACCCTCTCTAATAAGACACCTGGAAGTTCGAGGAGCGACAGCTGTAGTGCTCTCAGGGAGAGCGTTTCAGAAAGTGTGGAGAGATCCTTTCAGGACTGC
>NW_011313527.1:0-455 GCF_000146605.3 Meleagris gallopavo | reverse complement strand
ATGGAGCGCTGGAAGGCTGTGGGACTGCGGTGTCACCTCTGTCAGCTCTCATTCCAGTTCCCTCTGTTTGCAGAGCCCTTCTGAGCGGCCCCTGCTTCTCCTTGCTGCTTTGGGATCCTGGTGTGTGATTGTAGACTGGGCAGCCAGTTGTCAGGGTAACTGCAAATGCCTTGGCAAAAAGAAAAGGTCTCCTTTTGGAAACGTCTCATCTGGCACGGCTCACGCGGTGTTGGTGACCAAGTGTTTGTTTTTTCCTGTAAGTCAGGAACCCCTTCCTTTTCTTGACTGTATTTTGTATTGCTTTTCACTTGTAGTTTTCCTCTTTTTCAACCCCCTCTGCCATTGTTGTGTCCTTCTCTCCAGCCGTGGATTCGACTCCGAGCAGATTCCTGACCTAAGCCAGGACAGCTATGGCTGTGACATTTGCAGCGTGAGCTCCCTCTGCAAAATGAACT
>NW_011313526.1:0-462 GCF_000146605.3 Meleagris gallopavo | reverse complement strand
CCTGGGGTGGTACTGGTGGTGGGAGCTGGACACAGCCAGCAATGGCCCTTCCAGCCCAGAAAGCCAACCGTATCCTGGGCTGCATCCAAAGATGCGCAGTCAGCGGGCCAAGGGAGGAGATCCCCCATCCCTCTGCTCTGCGCTGGTCAGGCCTCACCTGCAGTGCTGCGTCCAGATGTGGAGTCCTCAGTGCAGGGAGACATGGAGCTGTGCGAGTGCATCCAGAGTACAGCCACAAACACGAACCCAAGGATGGAACCCCTCTCCTGTAAGCAAGGAGAGCTGGGCTGTTCAGCCTCCTGGAGAAGTGAAGGCTCCAAGGGAACCTGGTAACAGCCTTTCAATACCTAAAGGAAAGAACAAGGGAAAATGGAGGTGAAATCTAAGGAAAATGTCTTGTACAGTGAGGGTGCTGATGCAGTGGCACAGGTTGCCTTTCAAGGTGAGCCTGGCTCAGACTCT
>NW_011313525.1:0-432 GCF_000146605.3 Meleagris gallopavo | reverse complement strand
TGAGAGGAAGCACAGCTCAAATGACTGCATTCTTCTACTGCCAAATGACTCAAAATGGTTCTCTAAAGCAGCAGGGTATGGAAGAGTTCCATTAAACCGCAGACATAAGTTAGCAGGGCTTCCTGAACAGATCTACACACTCCATACACTGGTCTGCTGTTGCTCAGGGAACAGGCTACAATACTGGGCAGTATCTGTTTGATCAGAAGATTCAAATGCCAAATAAAGTCATATTTTAGAGATGGCCAAACTCTTCCCTGCATCCAACCCACTGCAAGTCTAATCTGGAACCAAATCTTCTGGGCTTCACTTCACCAAACATTCTGAAGGTGTCAGAGAATATTGCTGATGTGTTCACACCTGATGCTCTTCTGCACATGACAACAAGGAACGCCTTGAACTGCTTACCTCAAAGGAGAGTTCATCTGGTGC
>NW_011313524.1:0-496 GCF_000146605.3 Meleagris gallopavo | reverse complement strand
ATACTCATCTAGCACTTATTCACTCTTTTTTTACAGTGATGGTTCAATTTTAAGTCAATAGAAAGTTATGAAGAATGACATATCCAAGAAAATTTCCTTCCTGAAAACACTCCCAGATTATGGTCAATAATCCTTTTTTTCCTGTTCATTCCGGAGATTGGTATGCAGTACATACCTTTGCATACCCCCCATATGCCCAAAGGTCGAAGTCATGAGACAGCTAAGGCTTTTGACCAATTTTTTCAAGTTTTTTTCAGGTAAAGTCTCTCTTCAGTACTCACACGGCATAGATGCAGACCTTGAGGGTTAAAAGTTTGCCCTACTCTTCCTTTTCAAGCCTGATGTTACCAGTAGTACTTGGGGGCATTCAGCAGAGACATCTGAAGTAGCTACACCTGTAGCACCACTTGCCCCTTAGCCAGTGTCACACTGGGGACAAAGAAAAGAAGAGGCAGTAAAACCAGTGACTTGACAGCCTGTGCTACATGTGGGGCAT
>NW_011313522.1:0-482 GCF_000146605.3 Meleagris gallopavo | reverse complement strand
GGCGCCCCCTGAGTTGCTGCATTGGCTGGTGCCCTGATCCCTGGAGCAGGGTAAGTGACACCGCTGTCCCTACTGGAGAGTGGTCTCTGCGTTTGTTGTCCTGTGCCCAAACGGTTGCAGCGTGGAAGTGTGGCCCTTGTGAGTGGTGTCAGTACTTCAGGCAATGTCTTTGTGCACACAGCAGGAAACCGCAGCCTGAGGTGGATGCCAATATCCAACGCTTAGTCTTTGTGCCGAGGTACGTTGATCCCAGACGTGTCCTGTTTAACACACTCGCTGAGGTCCTTGGTGACGGATGTGCCTCGTGCTCACGTTGCTTTCACCGGGTGTTCTTTCTTTCCCCATATTCAGGTCTCCCCAGTGCTGAGTGCTGTCCATGACTTGGGGTTTCTCGATTCACCAATAAGTGTTTCTGCGTGACATTGTTCAGTACCGTATGTGAAGCTTTCTTTTTTCTTTCTTTCTAGGATTGGCGCCTCCAC
>NW_011313518.1:0-458 GCF_000146605.3 Meleagris gallopavo | reverse complement strand
CAGCAGCCTGAGACCTGAATGCCAGGATATTTGCCTGTCTGAAGGTCTAGGTGTTTTCCTGGATTTTTTTTTTGCATATAAATATAGGAAATGTTTCTGGTCCCCACCCACCCTCTTGGTTTTTTAGTTGTTGCTTCTTTTGTCAGCTTTCCTCAGAGAAATTATCACTGCTCTTACTCCTCCTTCAGCTTTTCATTCTTGGGCACTTTAATTAAATCAACCTTTCATCAGGCCATGGCATTTGTGGCTTTGGGAGCCCGTTAGGGTTTGGGTAGTTGATGTGAAAGTTGTCCCTTTCACTTAGCAAGTCACATCCCTTCACTTGCTGTTTTTCACTAGGCATCAATTGTATTTTTTGCAGTACAAAGGCATACATCTGGAATTCTGGTTGAGGTATACCCTTAAAAGCCTGCAGCTCTGTGGAGGCAGCTTGCACTTGAGATTTGATGAACTTAGTT
>NW_011313517.1:0-390 GCF_000146605.3 Meleagris gallopavo | reverse complement strand
CGCTGCCTCCACTGCCTGCTGCGGCGGTGCTCCCTGCAGAAGGACCTGGGGGAAGATGGGAGGGATGGGCAAGGTGAGAAGTGCTGCGAGGAGGGCAGAGGAACAGGAAGGAGTCCCAGGCCGTGACTCTGGCTCTGTCAGGCTGCTGGGAGGTGTCACAGCACGCTCCTCGCTTCTTTGGCTGGTGCTGACAGCAGGGTTAAAGGCCCACAGGCGATGCCTGGCAGCCCTTACTTGAACTCTCCAATGTACTGGGTGACACATTCACCCTTCGAAGCGCAGGGGAGATGGAAGCTGCGGCCACAGCCCGGCTCTGCGCAGGTGATGCTGGCCCCCGGATTGCCACAAACGAAGCAGAGCTGGAAAGAGCAGAGCATTTCCCATCAGCAG
>NW_011313516.1:0-503 GCF_000146605.3 Meleagris gallopavo | reverse complement strand
CGTCACCACCCTGTGCGTGAAAAGCCTGCCTCCTAATAACCACCTAAACCTCCCCTGTCTCACTTGAAAACCATTTCCCCTTGTCCTATCGCTATCCACCCTCCTAAACCAGCCCGTTGCCCCCTCCTGCTTATGCGCTCCCTTTGAGTCTTGGAAGGCTGTCATGAGCTATCTCCAGAGCTTTCTCTTCTCCCACACAAACAATCCCAGTTCCCTCAACATTTCTTTCTAAGAGAGGTGCTCCAGCCCTCTGATCGTCTTCGTGGCCCTTCTCTGGACCTGCTCCAAAAGCTACACATCATTCCCGTGCTGGAGCCCCAGGCCTGGACGCAGTGCTGCACATGGGGCCGCACCAGAGCCGAGTCGAGGGGGACAATCACCTCCCTCTCCCTGCTGGTCGCTCCTCTTTGAATGCAGCCCAGGATACAGTTGGCCTTCTGGGCTGCAAGTGCACACTACTGGCTTATGTCCAGCTCTTTGTCCACCAGGATCCCCGAGTCCTC
>NW_011313515.1:0-499 GCF_000146605.3 Meleagris gallopavo | reverse complement strand
TGGCCAGGATTTACAACTGATGATTTTGCAGATTTAATGGATTGTATTTCTTTAATGGTTCTAGGCAAATGTAATACTACAAGTTAAAAAAACAAAAACAAAAACAACATCACCAAAATCAACCAACAAAAAAATCCCACACTCACCGCTGTCTGCTTTTTTTCTTTATTTGATGACTCATCTGGCACACATTTAGGGTTCTCTAACAGTGCATAAATGTTCAAAAATATCAAATTACTGGGGGCTGGGGTAAGGGTATCCTACAGTTAAAGTCTATGTGTGGAAGATATGCTACAATAGGTGATAAAGCTAAATCATGTTCGGGTAATTCTATGTCTCTGTCATTATCCTGGAAAATAGAGCAGACAACCCTGTTCCTAGGCAAGGGCTGCGAAACAAAATAATCACTGACTCTTGTAAAACATCTCGAGTTTCCCAGATGGAAACTCTGAAGAGAAGCAAAACACCAGCAATAAAGTCACCTGCTGTTTAATGACTC
>NW_011313514.1:0-385 GCF_000146605.3 Meleagris gallopavo | reverse complement strand
CAAGTAATTTTTAACAGTATGATTAAAATTTCATTATACCTGAGAATGCATTGAACAATCCTGATGGAGAAATGACTTTAAGGATGCAAATTGTTTTTCTTTCATTATATTTTGTCAAAAGAACTTTGATGTGCCTATGGTGGCTTTCTTTTTGACTTGGAAAAATGTGACCTTCTTAAAAGATGAACAGATATAGTCCTGATATTTTATATTACTATAGTTCAAGCTCAAGCCAAGTACATACGAAACCAATGGGAAAGTGCTAGTGTACACTGCGACAGTCTAGCTTTTTATTGACATAGATTATTCTACCTATTAACATGTTTATTTAATATGATGCAAAAGCAAACAGTACAATTCAAACAGGCAATTATTACAGCCTAAC
>NW_011313511.1:0-346 GCF_000146605.3 Meleagris gallopavo | reverse complement strand
AAGAGAAAAGAAATAAAAAAAATACACACACTCCATCACCAAAGAACAAGGCATACTCCAAAGGAAGCATCCCCAGGTTCAGATGCTGCCCCTACTCTTCCCAGCCCTTAAATGGGATCAGGGACGGGTGGAGCCTGGCTCTGCCAAACTCCACAGCCAAACTGCCCCCAGCTGTGCTCGCAGGGCTGCACCCCGCCCCAGGTGCGGGTTCCACAAAAACAGGAGGGCAAGGGAATGCCCAGGCAAAGGCAAGGGCCAAGAGAACACGGAAGGAAATGCCAAGGATGACGGCCCAGACAATACGGCAGGGAACGCTAAAACTGAATGCCGACATGAACGTGGCAAC
>NW_011313510.1:0-378 GCF_000146605.3 Meleagris gallopavo | reverse complement strand
CAACGAACAGACCCGGGGAAATGGCCACAAGTTGTACCAGAGGAGGTTTAGGTTAGATATGAGGAAAAACTTTTTCTCTCAGAGAGTGGTCAGGCACTGGAATGGCTGCCCAGGGAGGTGGTTGAGTTGCTGTCCCTGGCAGTGTTCAAGAGGTGTCTGGATGAGGAGCTGCGAGATATGGTTTAGTAGCTTGTGGTAGAAGTGGTAAATGAGAAGATGGTTGGATCAGGTGACCTTATAGGTCGTTTCCCACCTTGTGATTCTATGATTCTATGATTCATGCAAAATATATAAATTTCAGCTGTGGAAATTAGAGAGAGATAAGCAGACATCCAGATGCAATCTTTATTCTGTATATATGATGCAGATGGAGGAAAC
>NW_011313509.1:0-458 GCF_000146605.3 Meleagris gallopavo | reverse complement strand
AATTTTTTTTCCACAAGTGATTAGAAATAGAGTATGACAAATGAGTGTACTATAACTTACTACTTTTTTACTTGGTTGTTTTTTTTTTCCTTTTTCTCTGTGTGTGTATTAGCCCTCAATATAATAGCTATTCCTTTATCTATTTTGTCCTTTCTATCTCGGTAAATATTTTGCATTCCTACGGCTGCTTTGTTTTGTATTTCTGTTGCCTTTAATTTACTTCTTTGCATGTACTCTGCCATTTGGAAGATACTGTGAGTTTTGATTGTGTTTTGTTTTTGTTTTTTTTCCTTTTTCTCTAATTCTGCTAAAGTCAAAAGATTTATTTTTTTTACACCTCGTGTGTCATGCTAGCATAATGAATGATGAAGTAATCAGTGATATGATCAGGTATGTGTATAGCTCACAGGATGTCCTAACAAACGTGCCATTCACACTTGTCTTTAGATGAAGATGTT
>NW_011313508.1:0-422 GCF_000146605.3 Meleagris gallopavo | reverse complement strand
CCCAAGGACTCCTGGATGTTTGGGTCCTCAGGTGGGTCCAGAACCTGATCTCCCATGGCAGTGTGGGGATGGGAAGGGGGTGTGTGGGACTGAGGAAGCAATGGCAGTCCCCACCTCACCAAAGCAAAGATGAGGGCTGTGCATAAAGAGCAGTTCTCAGACAAGATGGAAGCAAAAATGGTGTTGGGTAGCTGAGCCTTCTCTGGTGGTAAGCAACATGGTGCACAGAGTGCAGCCATGTGCTCCGAGCAAGGAGCACAGGTTTGTGCAAGAGGCCCGGATGCAGGGCAGTGCCTTCATGACTGTATTGTGTCCAACAGGTGGCAGCAGAGCTGCGGTGCTCCCAAGTGCCGTAACAACTGCACGGAGAGATGTGTTGGTCTTGGTGGAAACAGCAAGGAAGTGGAATGTGCATTTCCCGG
>NW_011313506.1:0-477 GCF_000146605.3 Meleagris gallopavo | reverse complement strand
CTCTGCATGCATATTAAATCTCAATTGCTTACCTATCGCTGACGTTGTCTCAGATTTTCCAGAGTCTGATGATAACCCAAAGCAGACGGAAAACACGGTAGTCTATGATGTGATCTTTAAGGAAACAGGTTATCTGCTTAAGGAAGTCCCAAAGGTGACGCAGGATGTCGCGCAAGCTGAAGGTCTTTTCCTCAGTGCACGGGCACTGCTGATTTGGGCCCTCTGGAACAACAGACTTGTTGACCCTGTACGGGACCCATTTGGGGAGTGCAGAAAAGCCAAGCCAGAAGGGCCAGGTGGAGGCATGGCGCTCAGCGTTAATGGACAGCCTCTCCTCAGGCTGCACAAGTTTTTTGTCTCCATTCCAGGGACAGGTGTTTAGTCCAGACCAGCAGAGCCAGATGAAGGGCTGCCTGTTGGTCTCAACTGGGCTCTGCTCCTCGGGAAGGACTTGGTTTTTGTTCCCATCCTCCATCT
>NW_011313505.1:0-496 GCF_000146605.3 Meleagris gallopavo | reverse complement strand
AATGCTAAAGTCACTTTGTTTCCTCTGGGAACATAAGCTCCTAAAATCCCCTAATAGCCTCTAGTAGGTCAACAGTTTCCATAGTTGATTATAGTTAGCTGTTAAAAAGCTTTTTACTTTTTCTACGTGTTATCTTGCTTAACTTTGAAGAAAATTTGCCACTGTTTTTTTTTTAAACCTTCATTTTGTGCTTTTAGTAAGAATGAGAGAATTCTGCCAACTCATTTACTTCAAGCTTTTTCAATCTTAACAAACAGCATATTACAATGATTAATGTGAGCAAACACATTTTAGTGTTGTCTGCTAGGGGGAAGAACATCTGAGCTTGTTCAAGTGCTATTAATGAGGCTGTTAAAAGCAGTGAATTATTGCTGCTGTCTTAAGTTACTGTTGTTGTGAATCATGTGATTTGATGAAATAAACTATTATTGCTGAGCAGCTGTAACATAAAACAAAAACTGAGCAAGAAATCTTTGCCTGTTAACAATCTGTTTTG
>NW_011313504.1:0-420 GCF_000146605.3 Meleagris gallopavo | reverse complement strand
TTTTTAAGGGTCGATTGTGTGCATCCTTGTTGTGTTTTCAATTATGTTCTGCGTCTCTTCTGATTTCATTTTGCAGCCTGATGGAGTTGAAGGATTGCCTGGGCTCCTCCAGTCAGTGGTGTGAGATCTGTCCAGCAGGTAATGAACATCATGCACCCCATGTTGGTGCGCTGCTTGTATGCAGAGGTTTGCGATGTGATCCGCTCCCCCATGCTGACCATCCACAGCTAGATCAAGTTGCTCAGAGTCTGACCCATGCTCACCTTGAAAGGCAACCTGTGCCACTGCCTCAGCACCCTCACTGTACAAGACATTTTCCTTAGATTTCACCTCCATTTTCCCTTGTTCTTTCCTTTAGGTAATGAAAGGCTGTTACCAGGTTCCCTTGGAGCCTTCACTTCTCCAGGAGGCTGAACAGCC
>NW_011313503.1:0-436 GCF_000146605.3 Meleagris gallopavo | reverse complement strand
GGGATGCTTTAATTGTGGCAGGATTTGAATTTTTCCCCCCTTCGAAATTTTTTTAAATTAGCAAATTTCTATTGATATATCAAGATAGGCCACAGGACATTACGTGAAAAGACAGCTAACTTCTCTTCTTGGTGCCCTTTTACTGTTACTTGTTTTTTCTACACACTTGTGTTTTGCTTGCAGGGCTAATGTTCGTGCCCTCCAGCAGCAGGAGCATGCAGAGAGGATGTACAAATCTCTTGCTGACCAAATGATAATGGAGATTTTCTTTAGCTCAGGAGAGAGGTCTTTGAGGATCTGAATTTTTTTTTCTTGCAGTTGCACCAGGAGCAGATTTCAGAAAGAGGGGCTGCATCTGACACCACCGTGGTGTTATTTTCAGATGTCAGTGTATATCCCACCTCTGTAATGATGATTTCCCTGAGGGGATCTGAAC
>NW_011313502.1:0-473 GCF_000146605.3 Meleagris gallopavo | reverse complement strand
TGGAGTTCTGCGTGCGGTCGCGAGGCCATGATCTCATTGCGATCACAGAGGACATGGTGGGACAGCTCACATGACTGGAATGTTGTCATGGATGGCTGTGTGCTTTTTAAGAAAGATCGGCTGGCTAGGCGGGGTGGTGGAGTTGCTCTTCATGTGAGAGAGCAGCTAGAATGTATTGAACTTCACTTGGGGGAGAGTGATGTAGCAGTGGAGAGCTTATGGGTGAGAATCAAGGGGCAGGCTGGTAAGGGTGACACTGTTGTGGGCGTGTACTACAGGCCCCCTGATCAGGATGAGGAGGTTGATGAGGCCTTCCGTAAGCAACTGGATGTAGCGTCACATTCCCAGGCACTGGTGCTTATGGGGGACTTCAATTATCCAGATATTTGCTGGACGACCAACATGGCCAGGCATGCACGGTCCAGACGGTTCTTGCAGTGTGTTGAAGACAGCTTTCTGAAACAAGTGGTGAA
>NW_011313501.1:0-460 GCF_000146605.3 Meleagris gallopavo | reverse complement strand
ATGCAGCAGCAGCAGCCTCTGCAGCAACATGAAAATAGCAAAAAATACAAGGTCATGGCAAAGCACAGATGACCACCAAGTCTGCAGGAGGCCAAAATCTTGGCATCCGTGCCCGGGAGGAGGAAAGGGTAGCTACTGGGCATGCTGCTGCCTCCACCACACATGCACCTGCAGGGTCGCCAGCCCAGAAGGAGTCTGTGGCTGCCAGTCGGACAAAACACCTCTCTGGAGAAGGCAAAGCACTGGCAGTCATGCCAAGGAGGAGGGAAGGGTAGCTACTGGTCATGGATCCACCCAGCCAGCAGAGCAAAAGCCGACCGTTCAGCACAAGGCAAGAGGCAAGGATGCCCACGAGGCGGGGACCCACCTGGGAAACCGAGAAGGAGCTGCAAATGCAGCAAGCACTGCACGAAAGCCTAGAGAGCTGCCTGCACTTCTAGAAGCCTGGAAAGGAAAAAAC
>NW_011313500.1:0-506 GCF_000146605.3 Meleagris gallopavo | reverse complement strand
AAGTGCCCGGAGAGATGTGTTGGTCTCGGTGGAAACAGCAAGGAATGGAATGTGCATTTCCCGGCATGCCCCGGAACCTCACTTTGCTGACTGGTCATTGTCTGCCCAGCAGGTAAGGGCGATGCACACCCGCCAGCGTTTACCCATTCCAGAGCCCGGCACAATAGGGTTCCCCCAGAGCTCTGAATTGCGCTTCATGGTGCCCAGAAGGCTGCCTATCCTCTTTGTTCTGTGTCTTGCTTGTCTCTGGTCTTGCACTGTTTTCACTATTACATTCTCTTGTCCTCCGATTTTTGTGTTCCTTGCCCCATTCTGTTGGCCTAATGACCCCTTGGCTTTGTGTTGCCACATTCATGTCGGCATTCAGTTTTGGCGTTCCCTGCCGTATTGTCTGGGCCGTCATCCTTGGCATTTCCTTCCATGTTCTCTTGGCCCTTGCCTTTGCCTGGGCATTCCCTTGCCCTCCTGTTTTGTGGCAACACCTGGGGCGGGGTGCAGCCCTGCGA
>NW_011313497.1:0-488 GCF_000146605.3 Meleagris gallopavo | reverse complement strand
GGCTGGTTACACAGGAGTCATCTTAATTTCCCTGTTCTGTTACTTGAGATAACGCCATTGGGTGGCCCTCCTGTGTTTCTAAAATTGGCACCAGCCCTGGTGACTTGGGCCAGAGGCAAAAGGCTGCAACCGGTCCAGGAGCTTAAAGCCACAGCCCCAGTTAGAGGGGCTGGCCCCGGGCACGGGACCTGTAGCCACAGCCTGAGTGGCCAGCACCGACCCTGGGGATTAAAGCCCAGCCCCAGCCTGAGAGGCTGGCACGAGTCCTGGGCCTAAAACCTGAAGCCACAGCACAAGCAGCCAGCACCAGCTTCAGGCCTAAAGCCACAGCCTGAGAGGCCGGTGCCGGCCCTGAAGTCTGAAGCTCCGGCCAGAGAGCCCAGCACCAGCCCTGGGCCATAATGCCACAGCTACAGCCACAGAGGCCAGCACCAGAGCCGGGGCTTAAAGCCACATCTACAGCCAGACGGGCTGGCAGCGGCCGCGGA
>NW_011313495.1:0-433 GCF_000146605.3 Meleagris gallopavo | reverse complement strand
TTCTAGTTTATTTATTTATTTATTTATTTCCTGCTTTCAGTGTTTCCCAAGTGAATACAGAAAGAGGATTGGAAATTTATCCAGGAGAAAGGAAATATAGCTTGCTGTTGTGAAGAACGCTTCCTAGGCTGTTCACTGATTAAGGCAGCACTGCTCTAAACCAAAAACATATACAGACAACTGTGCTTTTACCTCCTCTCAGGAGGGATCTCAGTTGCTGTCAGTTCATATCTATTTGTTGGTGTTCTGGGCTTCTCCACTGGGGGGACTGTTGTGAACTGGCTCTCTGAAAGAAAGTATCCAAACCAAAGCAGGTGTGGTTTTGCAGTAGAGGATTCATTTGTCTTCAGTCAGGATTTCTCACCATCAGCAAGTAGTTCTTTTAAAGCCAGCCTCCTATCTATCTCTAGTCTGCATCTTCACAGTGATAAAA
>NW_011313493.1:0-482 GCF_000146605.3 Meleagris gallopavo | reverse complement strand
TTCTTCTTCTTCTCTCTCTCTCTCTCTCTCTTCTCTCTTCTCCTTCTTCTTCCTTCCTTCCTTCCTCCTTCTTCCTTTCTTCTTCCTTTCCTTCCTTTCCTTCCTTTCTTTCACATGTGAAAGAAGGATATTTCTTACTTGTCAGATTTTGTTCTAGTTATTTACATCTCAATAGCTTCAGTTCTGGATAAGCTCACTAACCAAGATCCAAGATCTCCCTTCCAGTCTTCTCCCCAAAACTTCTAGCATAGTGCTAAGAAGTCCAAATTTACTGTACATGCCAATGGTACCACTGTCACAGGTAGAGCTAACAAGTGGCATCACAAGTCAGTGGAAACAGTGCTTTTGGAGCCTAACTTACAGTGACAGTGCTATTTAATTGTAATGGGCTATTTTGTGGAGTAACCACGGAGATATTTGAGTAACATGACAAATAAATGGGACAAGTCTAAAATTAGGCATTAAGCAATCTCAGCTGACCT
>NW_011313487.1:0-306 GCF_000146605.3 Meleagris gallopavo | reverse complement strand
TTAGGTTTTTTTTGTTTGTTTGTTTATTTATTTATTTATTTTGAGTAGTCTTTGCTTGCTGAGTTAAAATACCCAATGTAAACATTTGCTCAATGGCACAAATGAGGCTGCCCCTAAATGACTAGTCTATAATGAGCCTGGTTAATAGTTAAAGGTCAACATGGGAGTTATGTTTTTGATTAGCCTAATGCAAATCATACCTTAAACAAAAATTTGTTTTTGTTGTACACAGACAAGCCCTCCCATTTCTTTTTCTCCATTTTATGCTCTTCAACTAGTGGGGAGTCTTTCTGGTAGAAACAAGAA
>NW_011313485.1:0-471 GCF_000146605.3 Meleagris gallopavo | reverse complement strand
CAGTACCCTGCATCCCCAGTGAAGGAAATAAAGCAGTGTTTGAAACATCTAGCTTGGAAAATAAATCCACTCTTACTCAATGCACTCCATAAAAAGGGGCATAAAATCCCCCTTGCGCTTCCTTTTTCCCAGAAGCTTGGAAAATTAGCACAAGTTGCTCTTGAAGGTCCTGTAACACATTGCTGTCTACAGAACAGCAGACTGACTGCTTGTTCAGACTGCCAATGGAGCATAGGTATGATCACACACTGTATTATGACTGATTTCTTCTCTCTCTGGGTCAGAGTAGCACTCTCGTAGTCTGCTGGTGGTGCCCCTTTCAAACACCATCAAACCAGCATTTCCAAGCATGTATTATTTCAAAAACTACTAGCTGTATTCACATGAGGTACCCAAAGATCAGTATCCAGCTGTGGTATGGGACTTTTTCCTAAGGGCTTCATCTCCTCCCAGCTGTTAACCCTTTGGGAA
>NW_011313481.1:0-349 GCF_000146605.3 Meleagris gallopavo | reverse complement strand
TTTGGGTGTGGGTGAGCCTTAGAATGGGGTGAGTGATTCCTGCTTGATTTCAGAGCTGTGAGCTCTGCTTTTCTGGAGGATCTCAAGCTGGATGGTTGTAATTAATGTGCTAATTGCATCCATGCGGTGGGTGTTTTTTTAAGGGTCATTGTGTGCATCCTTGTTGTGTTTTAAATTATGTTCTGCGTCTCTTCTGATTTCATTTTGCAGCCTAATGGAGTTGAAGGATTGCCTGGGCTCCTCCAGTCAGTGGTGTGAGATGTGTCCAGCAGGTAATGAACATCATGCACCCCATGTTGGTGCGCTGCTTGTATGCAGGTAGGTTTGCGATGTGATCCGACTCCCCCAT
>NW_011313479.1:0-328 GCF_000146605.3 Meleagris gallopavo | reverse complement strand
AGGTTGGGTTATTAGGAGGAAGCTTTTCACGCACAGGGTGGTGACGCACTGGAATGTGTGCTTGAGAGTCACTTCCAGGATGATCTGCTCCATGATCCGTGACCAGCACAGAGGTGAGACTGACATGCTGGTAGTTCCCCGCATCACACTTTGTAATCCTTCCTAAGAGGTGTGCTGTCACCTTTTTTCTCCTCACCAGGGACTTGACCTGACTGCCTCGACTTGTGAAATACCATGGAGAGTGGCTCGGTGACTGCAGCGGTGAATTCCCTCGGAACTCTGGGACTCATCTCGTCAGGACCCAAGGACTCCTGGATGTTTGGGTCCT
>NW_011313474.1:0-380 GCF_000146605.3 Meleagris gallopavo | reverse complement strand
GCTGTCTCCAAAGCTGGAGAAGGACATGGTTGGGCTGCGGTCAATCTTAGCAAATTGGACCGCAGCTCGAATTAGGTCATTAAACATTTGTTTTCGGGAAACCCTTATGGGTCCCGATCGAGGAGCTCGAATAGCCGGCGGCTTGCTTTTAGTCACCGGCAGGACCTCAGCTTCTTCTAACATGCGAATGTTGCGCCTGGTCCGTAGGCGTTCTGTCTCCCCCAGATCAGCAACTATCCGAGCAGCCTGCTGAACTACGGTTTCCGAGGTCACCAGAGGGTTTAATATCGAAACCAAGGTCCCATATAGGTGGGAAGGGGCCTCTTGTAAAATTAAATCTCGCATGCCTGCCGAGAACTGGATCATATCCGGGCTATCCT
>NW_011313468.1:0-308 GCF_000146605.3 Meleagris gallopavo | reverse complement strand
GTCTTGAAAGGGACTGCATTGGTAGGAGAACATGCCTTCGTTGCTGATAAGGTGGTTACAATAAGTCATGACATTTCCCCTGAGACACGTGCAGTGCCTGTAGCACAGAATCCCTCGGGCACTTGGGATGCATCTTACACCCATGGTGACGTGTTTCTGCAAGGAAATTCCTTGTGCCTGTCATCCTGGAACTTGAAAGGTGTCCGCACAGCCAATTTGTGAAGGTCGGGAAGAAGGAAATGAAATGTCAGGGTTGACAGAAACCAAAAAGCCAACCTGTGCCACTAGAAGAGAGAATTTACATTTGA
>NW_011313460.1:0-314 GCF_000146605.3 Meleagris gallopavo | reverse complement strand
CCTGACAGTGTACTGCCAGCAGCTGATTTGGCCTGCCCAGGACCCCGGCACCACAAGTGCTTCATTGCCAAACGCAGCAATGAAGCCTTTGGGGGAAAAAGACAACTCACAGACATTCCTTCCACGTCCATGACGCAGCAACGCAGGCCAGCACCAGCGCAGACAGCAGCACAGCTGAGAACAGTACCATCACTGCCACGTGGCGCTTCCGCACACATCTGCCAACAGCCAGCCTGTGTGCTTTTCCCTGCATTCATCCCTGGAAGAAATGACAACGTCCCACGTTACCTTCACCTCATCGCCCTCGGGTGCTG
>NW_011313459.1:0-340 GCF_000146605.3 Meleagris gallopavo | reverse complement strand
TTTGTCTCTTTGTTTTTTAAATGTTGTTTTTATTGTTTACTTATTGTTTGTTATTTTATTTATTTAATTTTGCTTTGCTTATTTATCGGCTCGCTCGCTCGCTCGCTCGCTCATTTATTATTTATTCATTCATTCATTCATTCATTCATTCATTCATTCATTCATTCATTCATTCATTCATTCATTCCTCGTGTTTTATTTCTTATCGATTTTTTCCCCTTTTTAATTTTCGTTTTATCGATCTTTAGGTGTTCCGTCCCCGTCCCCGCCCCGCCCCGTCCCGTCCCGTCCCGTCCCGTCCCCGGTTTCGCGATTTGTTGATTGATTGATTGATTGATTG
>NW_011313448.1:0-335 GCF_000146605.3 Meleagris gallopavo | reverse complement strand
CGCCACCAGCACAACCCGCAGCAGACAGCAGGGAATGCAACAGCTTCACGCTGCTCTCCTTCACTCCCTTCCTAACTGTGAGCACACGGATAGGAGGAAGGATGGGTTGCAGGTTGACCTCTGCTGAGGTGAGTGAGGGCTGACAGTGTTGCTCCGTGGTAGATTTGTTCATGTTCAGTGCTCACAGGAAACTCACACAACACTGAAGGCCTTGTAAAAGTCTGGCAGGTGATGTCAGTTGCTCTTCCTTTTCCCACTGATGCTGTCACTCCATTGTAGAAGGCCACCAAATTGAGCAGGCTGCATGTCTCTGTTTCCACTGTTTCTGCATTTCC
>NW_011313447.1:0-365 GCF_000146605.3 Meleagris gallopavo | reverse complement strand
CACTGCCAATCTGAAGTCTAAGAAATCTTTGCACTTAAAATTCCTTGACGTTGAAAAGTTCTCAAAGAAACCTGGAAAGGCTGCCTTTAAGTATTTCTGTTGAAAACTTCTGGGATGTCTTCCCACATCATTCACCAGGACTGTTCATATTATAGACTATTTATTCAATCAGTTTTAAAACCATGCATTGTAATTATTGGCAATACTTCTTTCCTGTGGAGCTCAAGCCCTCATGAGTGACAGGGATGGGGGGCTGCAAGGGGATTCTGGTGCTAAGCTGAAAATCTATCCAGAACAAATCTGTCCTCCTGATCTAAAAATATAGGCTAAAGGAAACAAGACGTATATTCATCATTACACTGACT
>NW_011313442.1:0-416 GCF_000146605.3 Meleagris gallopavo | reverse complement strand
AATAGTTAGCAATATACTTGTATAGCTAGCAACAGTTTATTATCTAGTCTGCAGGAATAATGTCTGTGATATTTTGTTCATACGCAGTGCAAAAATATCTTGCAGGAGATTGATTAAATCAGAGAACAAGTCATGACATGCCCAAGAAAGTGTCTGAAGAGACATCGGGAAGGCCTGGCATCCCCCCTCCCCTCAGTGCTCTTTGTTTAACAAAGGAAGCATCCTCTGGACAGAATGGAAGAAGCCTTGGAGAGAATCACCATATCAACATGATAAGGAAAGTACTGAGACATCTTGGAAACAGCAGGATAGCGACTGACTGGCACAAGATAGCACACGAATCAGCAAGTGTCAGAATGTAATGAACAAATGTGAATCTTTGGTAAGATTGTGAATCTGGAGTACCTAGCCAATGG
>NW_011313440.1:0-348 GCF_000146605.3 Meleagris gallopavo | reverse complement strand
CACAGTACTCCAGATGGGGCCTCACAAGAGCAGAGTAGAGGGGGACAATCACCTCCCTGTTCCTGCTGGCCACCCCTCTTCTGATGGAGCCCAGGATACCATTTGCTTTTCGAGCTGCAAGAGCACACTGCTGGCTCATGTTAAGTTTTTCATCAATCAGGACCCTCAAGTCCTTCTCTGCAGGGCTGAAACTTAATTAGGGCAGACAGAAGATACAAGGAAAACAAGGCATTTTTTAACCATGAGATGTAGCTGGTTGTTTGTGGGGAAGTCTCCGGACTCTCAGGATGCGCTGGAGACACAACAGCACACCAGTGTGGTTAAAAGCTGTTAGTCTGCCTTATTGTT
>NW_011313438.1:0-403 GCF_000146605.3 Meleagris gallopavo | reverse complement strand
TCTGGCAGCCTGCTGGATGCTGCTCCCAAACGCGGGGAACCGCGCCGCGCTGCTTCTGAGGAGAGAAGGAAGAAACGCTGGTGGGCACGGGCAGCCACGGTTTGCACGGAGCTTCCAGGTCGTGCCAGAGATGGGATATCGGGGTGCTGAGACGTTATTTATCACCAAGGGAAAATACAGCCCGAGTCATGTCCACGCCATTAGCCCAGGCTGTCAGCAGCGAGCGCAGAATCCAACTGGTTACCGAGGTCACAAAGGACCAGCAGGGCTCCCCCTGCTCCGTCCCCTCCCTTAAAAATGAGAAAAAGGAAGAAGAGCCAAGCCAAAGAAACCCAACCATACCTTTCCTCTCACAGAGCAGGAGTTGCAACTGCGGTCGTCTCCTTGCTGAGACATGACCGCT
>NW_011313437.1:0-445 GCF_000146605.3 Meleagris gallopavo | reverse complement strand
AGACCCTTTTTCCTACATTTCATGGACCTTCTCTTTCCTTGAGCTTGCGCATGAGCTCCTTGCTCATCCACAAAGGTCTCCTGCCACCTTTTCCCGATTCTTGCTCACAGGGACGCACCGATCCTGAGCTTGGAAGAAGAGCTGTTTAAATGCTGACCAGCTCTCAGAGGCCCCCTTACCTTCTAACACCCGAGCCCACGGGATAGCTCCAAGTAGGTCCCGGAAGAGATCGAAGTTGGCTCTCCTAAAGTCCAGGGTAGCAATCCTACTTATTGCTTTGCTTCTTCCGCTCAGGATCTTGAACTCCACCATCTCATGATCACTACAACCCAAACTGCCCCCTACCTTTACTTCCTTAACAAGTCCATCCCTGTTGGTGAAAATAAGGTCCAGTAACACCCCTCCCCGCGTCGGTTCCTCCACCACCTGCATCAGAAAGTTGTCT
>NW_011313432.1:0-305 GCF_000146605.3 Meleagris gallopavo | reverse complement strand
GGTAAGAGGGGAACCCGGTGACCCAGCTGAGAGAGCACCGTGCTGGGAATCGGGGTCCCCCGAAGAAGGGGAGTCCTGGGGGCTGCGGGCTCTGCGCTGCTCCTGGGGGAGGCACAGCTCGGGGCCCACGGTTGGGGGGAGCTGTGCGTGATGTGCGACCTCCCCACGCAGGGAAGATGTTCAGCCAGACCACCATCTGCCGCTTCGAAGCTCTCCAGCTCAGCTTTAAGAACATGTGCAAGCTGAAGCCGCTGTTGCAGCGTTGGCTCAACGAGGCAGAGAACACGGACAACATGCAGGAGGTA
>NW_011313430.1:0-381 GCF_000146605.3 Meleagris gallopavo | reverse complement strand
CCCCTCCTCCAGGTGCTACCCCACAGCCACTCACAGCCCATCGCCTCTAAGCCCCATGGCTGCTGCAGTCTCTGCCCTACACTCAGCCCCTTCATTAGTGCTGAGAGCTGGAAACTCACTGCAGATGTGGCTGGGCTTTAGGTCAGCCCAGATGGCCACTCTTTCTTCACCTTCTCGTATCCCTTTTCCAGCTGTGCCTCAGCTTCCTTACCTGCGAAATGTGACTCATGCCCGGGCTTTTCTCCTGCAGCAGGGGGGGGACACGAGGCTCCTCGTGTCCCCCCCTGCTGCAGAGCTGGGGAAGGCAGCTGGCATTATTCCTGTGGTTTTATTCAGTAAAAATTCCTTCCTTTGTAACAGTGCTGCCCTTATTCCAGGGCC
>NW_011313429.1:0-325 GCF_000146605.3 Meleagris gallopavo | reverse complement strand
CACCAAAGCAAAGCAAAGATGAGGGCTGTGCATAATGAGCAGTTCTCAGACAAGATGGAAGCAAAAATGGTGTTGGGTAGCTGAGCCTTCTCTGGTTGGTAAGCAACATCGTGCACAGAGTGCAGCCATAGTGCTCCGAGCAAGGAGCACAGGTTTGTGCAAGAGGCCGGGATGCAGGGCAGTGCCTTCATGACTGTATTGTGTCCAACAGGTGGCAGCAGAGCTGCGGTGCTCCCAAGTGCCGTAACAACTGCACGGAGAGATGTGTTGGTCTCGGTGGAAACAGCAAGGAAGTGGAATCTGCATTTCCCGGCATGCCCCGGAA
>NW_011313423.1:0-369 GCF_000146605.3 Meleagris gallopavo | reverse complement strand
TTCAGTTCCTTATTTGAGAACTTTACTGTGACAGAATATGTATTATTATTTTTTAATTATTTTTTTAAAACTTCACTACTATAGAGGTTAATAGAAAATGTTCTATTGAGTAGGGCACTAATTGGTTTAGATCTCAATTCTATTACAAAACCTTTTTGGCCTTGTGTAAGGCAACTAGCATGCAGTAGATAACTGGATTTCACTAAAAATCTGGAGCTTTTGACTGTCTCTGATCTTGTATTGTTTTGCAAGATTATAGAATCACAGAATCATAGAATGGCTTGGATTGGAATGGACTGCAAAGATCATCTAGTGAAAATCACTGCAGCCTTTGTAATTATAACAGAAATTTGGTTATTTAATCATCAC
>NW_011313421.1:0-466 GCF_000146605.3 Meleagris gallopavo | reverse complement strand
AACAGGCTGAGCAGTGGGCACAGATCCAAGTGCAGGGTCGAGTAGCTGGGATGAGGGAACAGCCACCACCAAACATGCTAGGGGATGAAGGACTGAGCGTAGTCCTGCTCCATAAGGCCTGGGAGTACTGGTGGCTGGGAGCTGGACACAAGCCAGCAATGGGCCCTTCCAGCCCAGAAAGCCAACCGTATCCTGGGCTGCATCCAAAGATGCGCAGTCAGCGGGCCAAGGGAGGAGATCCCCATCCCTCTGCTCTGCGCTGGTCAGGCCTCACCTGCAGTGCTGCGTCCAGATGTGGAGTCCTCAGTGCAGGGAGACATGGAGCTGTGCGAGTGCATCCAGAGTACAGCCACAAACACGAACCCAAGGATGGAACCCCTCTCCTGTAAGCAAGGAGAGCTGGGCTGTTCAGCCTCCTGGAGAAGTGAAGGCTCCAAGGGAACCTGGTAACAGCCTTTCAATACCT
>NW_011313419.1:0-498 GCF_000146605.3 Meleagris gallopavo | reverse complement strand
GCAGGCAATAGAGCCAATAACTCCAACGGCTGAAGTTATAGTCAAGACCACTCTGCCGATTCAGGGTGGTAAAGATCTGACCACCTTCAGCCAATGGGCAGAACTGCGAGCCGTGTGGATGGTTATAACTAAGGAACCCGGTGATGGTATCCTGAACACCTGTACGGATAGTTGGGCTGTGTACCGAGGGCTCACTCTGTGGATTGCACAGTGGGCCACCCAGGAATGGACTATCCATGCCCGGCCGATCTGGGGCAAGGACATGTGGTCAGACATATGGAATACAGTCAAACACAGGACTCTACGTGTCTACCATGTTTCTGGTCATCAGCCCCTACAGTCACCGGGAAACGATGAAGCCGACACGCTGGCCCGAGTTCGATGGATTGAGCCTTCACCATCCCAGAACATCGCCCGTTGGTTACATCAGAAGCTACGGCATGTGGGACAAAAGGCAATGTGGGCAGCTGCTAAAGCGTGGGGACTGCCCATACAGCT
>NW_011313418.1:0-384 GCF_000146605.3 Meleagris gallopavo | reverse complement strand
AGGCCTCCACAGTATGCTGACATAATTGATGCACATAAATTATCCAGATAGGGAGTTTCTAAGGATATAGGTTTTGTGGGTTTTTTTTTGTTTTGTTTGGTTTGTTTTTTTTTTGTCATCCTCTGTTCTGATAGCCTGCCTTTTTAGTATGTCAGTCCCTATTAATTAACCTTGTTTTGGAGGAAGTTCAGTTTTTAAGGAGTCACTCCAAGGGATGACCCTGGGATGCTGGATTTGTATGTGCCTGGGGTACCTCTCCCTGCAGGGGCTTATTCCAAAGGAAGGAAGAAGAAGGAGGAGTGTACAGGAGATGAGAATTGTAGAATGGTGTGACAAAGCCAACGCAGGCAGTTACTCAAAGAGCCAATATTGATAGAGATGACA
>NW_011313416.1:0-400 GCF_000146605.3 Meleagris gallopavo | reverse complement strand
TGAACATCATGCAACCCCATGTTGGTGCGCTGCTTGTATGCAGGTAGGATTGCGATGTGATCCGATCCCCCATGCTGACCATCCACAGCTAGATCAAGTTGCTCAGAGTCTGAGCCAGGCTCACCTTGAAAGGGCCAGCACATCCACCATGTCTCTGGCAACCTGTGCCACTGCCTCAGCACCCTCACTGTACAAGACATTTTCCTTAGATTTCACCTCCATTTTCCCTTGTTCTTTCCTTGAGGTATTGAAAGGCTGTTACCAGGTTCCCTTGGAGCCTTCACTTCTCCAGGAGGCTGAACAGCCCAGCTCTCCTTGCTTACAGGAGAGGGGTTCCATCCTTGGGTTCGTGTTTGTTGCTGTACTCTGGATGCACTTGCACAGCTCCATGTCTCCCTGC
>NW_011313413.1:0-368 GCF_000146605.3 Meleagris gallopavo | reverse complement strand
ACCATGGGGTAATTTACTTGACATCTTATAAAAGGCAACAACTTATATGCATGTATGTGCACGGAAATTCTCACAGGAGCAGGAAGAACTATGCGCAGTTTTTTTCCTGTTGGTGTTTTCTACCAACATCTGTGGTCCTTCACGTCTGCTTGTGCCATGGCTGTAATGAAACGCTGGCTGACAGCGGGAAGACAGATACAGGAAAGCGTTGGAAAAGTCTGGGTACCCAGAGGGAGACATCTGACGTACAGAGCGTCACAAGCAGGGACTGAAAAAGGCGGCTTGTAGTTCCCAGCCCGTCCCCCTTCAGCAGGATCCTACCAAGCAGGCTGCTTGGCAGGAGGTGTTTTTTCTGACCTTGTAGGATC
>NW_011313410.1:0-323 GCF_000146605.3 Meleagris gallopavo | reverse complement strand
AATATCTTATAAACCTTAAAACTATTTTAAAACCCAGCTTTAAGTATGGACATTTATTGACTTTTTTTCTGTATATCCTCCATCTCGTCTTCCTTGACCTTAGTGGAATTTCCTTACCAAGGAAGTGTCTTGATGCCATAATTTAAACAGGCCTCTAAATTTCTGTACGTATTACAAACTTAAAAACCAATCTGATGATAATCATTTATCTTAATAGCCTGCTAACTTCCTGGGGTATCGATCTGGCAATTGCATCCCTGCAGGGCTTCTTGCACGTGTATGTCTCTGTGGTACTTCAGTTGTCTCTTAAAAGTGCGTTGGCA
>NW_011313408.1:0-306 GCF_000146605.3 Meleagris gallopavo | reverse complement strand
GCAGCGCACAGAGGGACGCAGTGGGGACGAGAGCGTCCTTCCTGCCATGCAAAAGTGAGTTTCTTCAGTCCTCTGTCATGAAAGAATGGAGGAATGAACTTTGAGTATTACTTCTGAGGTGCAGTGCTGCAGGGGAGTGCCAAGAAAGCCACTGCAGAAGCGTTGGAGAGGCCGACAGCGGCAGTTGGTGGCAGCAGTGAGGCAGAAGTCTGCATATAAATGCTTAGAGTCGAGTGAATTCCTTTTAGAGCCAAAAAACGTGTCTCAACTTTTGCACCTGATAGCGTTTTGTTTGGTGATGCACCC
>NW_011313407.1:0-344 GCF_000146605.3 Meleagris gallopavo | reverse complement strand
CCGCTGCTGACGGCTGAAAGCGGCATTCGGGGAGAAACACGATTTCTCGGCCAGCTACGGCAAAGTCTCCGGAGCGGTTCAGCGCGAATGCCGCTTTCTGCGCGTGAGAGCGAAGGAGTGCGATTCCGATGCCGACAAGTGCGAATTCAGCCTCCTGCACTACCTGCGAGTGGGGGGTTTTTTCTGCGCAGCCCTGAAAAGGCTCTGTGCCCACTTTCTGAAACGCTCTCCCTGAGAGCACTACAGCTGTCGCTCCTCGAACTTGCAAATGCCTTATTAGAGCTGGTTTTCCCTTCCACTCTTTTCCTCTCTGAATGCAGATGTGTAGCAGTGGAAACCTGACT
>NW_011313406.1:0-306 GCF_000146605.3 Meleagris gallopavo | reverse complement strand
AAAGGAGAAATTAAATACTTCAGAAAATAGTCTACTTTCAAAACTCAAAAGTAGAAAATAAAATGAAACAAAAAATCAGGAATAACTGCACTGGCTAACAGTCATTTGCTGTGAGGGCGTACAGAGCGTGCTTTTGATTTTGTTTCCCTGGCACAAGTGGGCTCAGAGCTGACGGACGCTCACGGAGCAGTCGGTGCCTGCAGTGCAGTGCTGGGATCAGATGCTGTGCAGTTCAGAAACCTGAGAGTGCTTAGCACCAGCATGTCCATTTTATGTTCTTGATGGACACCTCATCTTTTGGCAGTA
>NW_011313405.1:0-412 GCF_000146605.3 Meleagris gallopavo | reverse complement strand
CCAGCCCTCTGATCATCTTCGTGGCCCTTCTCTGGACCTGCTCCAAAAGCTCCACATCATTCCCGTGCTGGAGCCCCAGGCCTGGACGCAGTGCTGCACATGGGGCCGCATCAGAGCCGAGTAGAGGGGACAATCACCTCCCTCTCCCTGCTGGTTGCACCTCTTTGAATGCAGCCCAGGATACAGTTGGCCTTCGGGGCTACAAGTGCACACTGCTGGCTTATGTCCAGCTCTTTGTCCACCAGGATCCCCGAGTCCTCCGCAGGGCAGCTCCCAAGGGCTTCTACGCCCAGTTTGTACAAGCATCTGGCTTTCCCCTTCATCAGGGACATCAACAGTGGGGTTGAGTGCACCCTAAGGACACCAAGCTGTGGGGTGCAGTGACACAGCAGAGGGACGGGATGCCATCCAC
>NW_011313404.1:0-430 GCF_000146605.3 Meleagris gallopavo | reverse complement strand
GGCATGGACAAGCATGGACAAGCATGGCACGCATGGAGAAACTACCAGGGGAAAATAGATGGTCTTTACAATGCGCGTAATGAGCCGGGTCTCTTGGGAGGGATATACGACTGGTGTCTGAGTCTGGAAGGATGCAACTAGGAAGGCTAAGGCCCAGACAGAACTAAATGTGGTGAGAGAGATCAAGGATAACATGAAAGTCTTCTTGAAGTATGTCACGGGGACAAGGAAGACAAGAGACAATGTGGATCCCCTGCTTGCTGAGGTGAGTGCCCTGGCCTTGTGGATGCTATGCCCAAGTAGTGGGAAGGAAAGAAGTTCATTGGAAGTAGTGAACATGGAATCACCAAAGGAGAAATCATGCTTGAGCAACCTCACAGGATTCCGCGATGCCATCACCCGCTGGGTGGGTGAGGGGACAGCAGTGAAT
>NW_011313402.1:0-365 GCF_000146605.3 Meleagris gallopavo | reverse complement strand
GTCTGAATGCAGATGTGTAGCAGTGGAGATCCACACTAGAACGAATTGTCTCTCGAAAGAAAAGTATAGACGCATCATTCCTCATCCGGAAAAAAAGCCTACCAGATTGGGTGTATTGTAATAGACTGAATTTGGACGTTCTCGGCATTGGAATGGCACTACTTCGCTCTCATGCGTAGAAAGTGCCACTCGCGATGGACCGCTACTCCGATTTCTCAGTGGCTGGAATATGGGACATAGTCGCTGCGCAAGAAGTGCATTGAACTTCATTTGTACTGACCATACCTTTTCGAGTGCGATTCCCATGACCTCCACCTTACAATCACAAAAATCAAATGAATCAGAAATATCACTTTACCATCCAG
>NW_011313401.1:0-463 GCF_000146605.3 Meleagris gallopavo | reverse complement strand
CTCCAGACCTGTCATCTTCAGAACGCAGCAGGAGGAGCTCAACCTGACCAACATCTGCCCTCCCCGGCTTCTCACTGCTCAGTGGCTTGAACATATGTATGTATTGTATGTATATGTATGGAGGTCTCAGGGTGGAAAAGGTGTCCAAAAGAACTCACTTGAGACAGTCTCCTCTCCTCTAGGCTGAACAAACTTAGAGATTTTGCTCTCTATTCTCTTCACTGTCTTTCGCACACTGTTAACTCAGATTCAATTTGCCATCAAACAGAAGCCCCAGATCCATTTCTGCAGGATTTCCTCTCTTAAATTCACGGAATTTCAATCAAGCAATTTTTCAATTAAGAAACTAAGCAATCTGAAATGCAGAAGTGGTCCCAGCATTCACCCCCTGCACCTAGATTTGGATTGGCATGTGCATACGTGCATCCTGGGCAGCAGGGGAAAGAGTGAGTGGTAGGAGCGA
>NW_011313399.1:0-416 GCF_000146605.3 Meleagris gallopavo | reverse complement strand
TGTGATGCCTGTATTTCATTCTGTTATCAGTCTGATGCAGATACAGTTCCTTGTGGAACAGGGCAACAGTTACTACTAAATGAATAAAGGGTGGCCATAGCAGATAAATAATTTAGTTAGTTTTGCTTATGTCTGATATAATTCAAATTTAATACAGTGCTAGTGTCTTATTTTGCAAAGTACACCATATTAGGATTTCTCTTTGTCCCTTCTGAAAAAAGCCTTCTTAGCCACTCCTACTGATCTTTCTATTCACAGGAAGGTGTCAATTAGTGTTGCTTGAAGAATGTGGGGAGGTGAAATGGCTGAGTATGTCTCTACTCTGCAAAATCAGTTAGTAATGTAGAGCAGCTGCATGGCACACTTCAGTGATGCTGTGCAACTTTTTCTTGTCACTCTGATACTGTGGGATGCTC
>NW_011313397.1:0-554 GCF_000146605.3 Meleagris gallopavo | reverse complement strand
AGCAGAACTGCCATAGCATTTAGGGAAATATCCTAGTCCTTGGGAGAGAAGTGGTATTAGTGGGAGAGATGTCCTATTCTTGGTTGCAAGTGTCCAATTTGGTCTTGTCATCTAGCTTTTTTGGGAGAAAACGTGCGGTAGTTTGAAGAAAACAGGTATGCCTGGGAGAAAATATCATCTTTTTTGGAAGCACAGGCCCAATTTCCAAGTGAAATGTGGTATTTCTGGGAGAAAATGACAAGTACGTGGGAGAAAAGTGGGCAATAGTGGGAAAGACTGACTTCTCTTGGAGGGCAAGTGTGGTATTTTTGGTGTGAAAAGGGGTCCTTTGGGGAGAAAACGGGGTGTAGATGGGAGCAAATGTCCTGTTGAGGAGTGTCCAGCAGTATTTTTGAGAGAAAAGGGAAGGTACTTGTCAGAAAAGTGCTCTTTCTGGGAGAGAGTAGCATAGTTGGTTGGAAAATGCCACGCATTTGTGAGAAAGCTGCTTTGTTTCCGGGAGGAAATAGCATTCTTTGGGGAGAAGATGTCCTCTTTTGGATGGAAAAGTAGTA
>NW_011313395.1:0-454 GCF_000146605.3 Meleagris gallopavo | reverse complement strand
TTTGTCAGAAGATGCACACTATTAACATGGATGACTTGCTTTATCTTACTAAACTTTTGGATATTTTAAGAGCTTGAAGTGGGTGAGGTTGAAGTAACCAGAGCAGGTTGACGTTTAACACTTAAATTGTTAAGCTTATACTCATGGCACGTTGTGGAAAAATGGGTTCACAGAGGTGACACAGTTTGGCTTTGAATGCCAAAACCACCTGGGAGCTCAAAAAGTCTCTGAACTATCTGTTGCTGAAACGGTGACACATGTAGCTAGAGAAGTGTTGCATATGTTCTTACTGTGTTTTTCAGAGTATCTCTTGCTACCCATTGCCTGAAATGAGGTACTGAGTTAGGAAGACCTCTGGTCTGATTTGAAGAAGACGCTTCTCAAGGAGCAGAAGCATTAGCAGCAACGGGCAAAGGTTGTGGTCCTCTGTTGTCTGTTTGGGCATTTCTTGTGC
>NW_011313394.1:0-462 GCF_000146605.3 Meleagris gallopavo | reverse complement strand
GGCACTGTGCATGGACATCCTGGGGTCGACTGGACGTCTCTGTGAGAGGGATGTCCAAACGTAAGTCACACTCTGCCCTTCTGCTGCTCCTTGCCTTCGCACCCGGTGTTCCTCGTCCCACCACTCCAGGTCTCTCCTCCAGCATGCTCTGAAGCACACAAGACTCGGGGAAATTCACAGAATCCTCTTCATCTCTGAGCAGAGGCAGGAATGCTGACATGCTCAACTGCCTCGTTCCCTACAGCTCCTGTGGCCGCGGCTGCTGTTGTTCGTGGTGCCAGCCCAATACACCGGCATGCTGATCCCGGTCTCCCGCTGTGTCCGAGCCCTGTCCCAGAGAGAGGATCTGACAGGACGGCAAATAGAAGATCTGGATCCCCATTTTGTCAGCTCCATGTTTCAAGGTAGGAGCAGAAAGTCCCCCTGTGAGCTCTGCTGACCTGTGGTAGCACCCAGAAGGGA
>NW_011313392.1:0-344 GCF_000146605.3 Meleagris gallopavo | reverse complement strand
CGTATTTGTCTTCTTTGTTTTTTAAATTGTTTGTTTTTTATTGTTTACTTATTTGTTTGTTTATTTTATTTATTTTATTTTGCTTTGCTTATTTATCGGCTCGCTCGCTCATTTATTTATTCATTCATTCATTCATTCATTCATTCATTCATTCATTCATTCATTCATTCATTCATTCATTCATTCATTCCTCGTGTTTTATTTCTTATCGATTTTTCCCCTTTTTAATTTTCGTTTTATCGATCTTTAGGTGTTCCGTCCCCGTCCCCGCCCCGCCCCGCCCCGTCCCGTCCCGTCCCCGGTTTCGCGATTTGTTGATTGATTGATTGATTGATTGGATTTTT
>NW_011313390.1:0-395 GCF_000146605.3 Meleagris gallopavo | reverse complement strand
TTTCCTTGGATAGTTCTTAATTACAACATCTGTGTATTCGTTGATTATTACATTAGGTTAAATTATAACGTGGTGCCAAAAATTGTCTCCGTATTAAGCTACCTCATCATCTGTTTTCCACTACTTTTTTGTTCTTTGCAGTAGGCATCGAAGGTGAGACTGAATTGGAAAGTGAACGTGTGACTACTTTGGAAAATCAACCAACTCCTGGGGAGAAAACTACAGCACAACCTCTGCAGGCTCCTTCTGCATCTGCCTGGGGCACTGGCAGCAGTGCTGAAGATGAGAGTCCAGAAGGCACTCAGGCAGAAGTTAAAATTCAAAATGTGAAAGTAAGAATGAAGGCTTTAACAGAAGCTTTTGTCACTAAATTCAGAGAATTATTCTCAAACCTC
>NW_011313389.1:0-304 GCF_000146605.3 Meleagris gallopavo | reverse complement strand
TTTAAACAAGTATATTTCTAAATGTATGTCATTCATACTTCAAAGCCACTCAGGTATGCATTTTATTGAAAAATTGAATAAAATCCTGAAATAAGGGCCACGTGGGGATGCAGAACTTAATGAACTCAAGTAGCTTCACATTTCTCTGAAATTGTTTTGAACTTTTTTATTTGGAAGGCAAGCGTCTTGGAATTCTTGATGAGAAACTGCTTGGAAAGATGAAAGACTTGAAATGTATTATTAAAAAAATGTTTTTTTCTGCAAGGTCTTGGTTTCTGAACTTTTGTATTCAGTTACAATGATT
>NW_011313386.1:0-441 GCF_000146605.3 Meleagris gallopavo | reverse complement strand
CCCTGGGCTGTGCTGCAGCCAGAAGCCCGACAGTCGGATTGCAGCTGGCAGTACCAGAGCTCCATGCACCACCAGCAGCCTGGGAACACCAGCAAGAATGGCCCAGGTGCTGGCCACGGCTTGCACAGACACTGATGCAGCCTCTACACCCATGTTCCCCTCCCACAAAGAAGGGCTCAAGAAGGCAAGCATGTCCTGGCAAAGAGCAAACAAGGTAACTGCCTGCATCTGTGCCTGAAGATGCACAAAACTCAGCTGCTTCCAAGGCTGCAAGCTCTCCAGAGGAGCCCAACGATGCACCATTCTTCTTGGGAGCGTGCAAGGGAGAAGAAAGTGAATCAACAGCAAGCACTATGCCTGAATCCTCCACACGAGCTCTGGGAGAAGCACCAAGATTGCAAGATCCCAGAGGGATCACAGGGATGGCCTGCGGATACTCTC
>NW_011313385.1:0-492 GCF_000146605.3 Meleagris gallopavo | reverse complement strand
TTTTTGTTTTTTTTTTGTTTTGTTTGTTTGTTTTTTAAATTAATGAACTCTTCAAAATGAGTTTCTCTTCTCACAATTGAGGTTAACAAAACCTTCTTTAAGAAATTTTCTCTTTTAAATAAGGATAGGTATTTTGTAGATAGATTGATGTATCACACTTGTGAAATATTCCACCGAACTCCACAGCTGAAACAAAGAAGCCAAGCAAGAATAAAAGTGCATGCAGTGCATGTGCAAATGGCAAAACCTCATTCTTTGTGTTGGATACCCTGGAGTTAACGTCAAAGGCATGAAGGTTATCTAAAGTTGAAGGGAGGGCAGCAAGTAGCAGCTAATCTCTCTATTTCAGGCAATATTTTGGAACAGAAGAGGAAGAAGAAAAAGTCAGTCCATACTTTACAGTGGTTTTTCACTATAGTAGCCCATAGAAAGGGGAATTTCACAACGTGCTTTAATATTTCCCTCACTAGTTTGTGTTTCTCACATGTTAGG